>NC_069504.1:613950900-614255400 GCF_027579735.1 Bombina bombina | reverse complement strand
TGCCCAGACGTGCATTTATAAATATGCAAATATAATTTATGAATTTGTAATGAATACAGAATTCTGTGGACATTCAAATACATGTAAATTATATTTTTATTACAAGAGCACACACTTATTTCTATTTGTTCTCTATCGATCTATCAATCTAACTTCTATCGATCTATCGATCTATCTATCTATCTATCTATCTATCTATCTATCTATCTATCTATCTATCTATCTATCTATCAATCTATTCATCCATCCATTTATGAACACACAAATACACATACAAACACATGCACATACACATGTACACACAAACACACATACATACACACACATAATATACACTACATTTTTATAATTCCAGCAGACATGTAAGAAATTCCTTCTACTTTTCTATAATTGGATTATAATAGACTAAACATTTTTTTTGTTATGGACCATCAACAGTATATATATATAATATTATTATTAATTTTAAACTCAATTGAACACTTTTTTTTGAGCGAACCTGAGTCTATTTGCTGGTCAGAAGCTACCATTCCAAAAAATATATATATTTTCAAAACACAGGAATTAGAACAGACTAGCTGTAATGCTACACTAAAGACATTAGGAAAATTAATAAAGAATCATTAATTGATTGAGCTAACTTTCCTCCCATTCTGCCATCTTACCGGATATCCTGTCTAGCTGCACAAACAAAAACTGGAAATGATTCAGTCAACATCTGATCTGCTTACATTAAGTTGTTGGTGAGTGTGACCTGTGCAAGGGAAGTGGCTTATTGAGATAGATATCCAGGGACCACAGAGACTGTTGTCTGCAGTATGTTTTTATTTGTGTCCTGCCAAAAAATTAAATAGATTGTAACTGGTGTTTTTGTTAATTGGGTATGCATACTGTCATTAGTACTAGGAATCTGCACCTATTTGTAGCTGTTCCAGTGTGTTAAATAGCTAAATGTTGCTCTAGATTAGAATGGCAAGCTTTTATCCTGTTACATAAAGGGATGTAAAAAGTTTTGTTGTAATGACAAAATCAGTAAGCAGTTGCTTATACTAAATATAAATAATTGCAAAATATGTATTGTTCCTCTATTTAAATGGATTTTACCTTTTATATATTTCTTTTTACAATACATCTTTAATTCCTGTCACAGCCCTACATATAGGATAACGTGTTTGCAGGAAGTTTTATCTTAGCCTGGTGCCATAAAACTTCTAGGCTAATGAATAGATTAGAGAACAGGCAGTCAGATTTGCTCATGCCCAAAACTGACAGAAGAAAACTTAGGTTTTGAAAATTCTCTGCTCTTATCACACTGGGGTTAGGGGATACACTGAGAATTTCTAAGTGCTAATTTTTGCAAGAAAACAAGTAAGCTATTTGCTGTTTTTTTACACAATCCGTGTAAAGGAGCACTATTTAATATCCCTTTAAATATTAAATCCAGAACTTAGAATATTAATAAGAAGTTACTTTTTAAAATCATAGCTTTTGAACTTTCTTAACAGCCTGGTGTTACAATTGGAAGTTTCTAAAATTTTAGGGTGATTTTAATACATTCATAAACAGACATAGAGGGCCGGATTACAAGTGGAGCCTTATTTAATGCTCTTGCTCAAGTGTTAAATGCACTAAAAGCAAGCTTTTTATGCACATTGGGTGCCGCACGTTTTTCAAGTAGAAAGAAAACTGTATTCACTTGCTTGCTAACCCGATGCGCGTAAAAAGGCGAACTTAGAATATTGCATGCTCGATAACCTATTCCCACATAGAAGTCAATGAAGCAAAAAAAGTAAAAAAAAAAAACCCTACTCGCCCGGAAACCCGATCACATATTCTGAAGTGAGCTAACCCAACATGAAAATATGAATATTTCACATTCCAATGTTCTTCACATAACAGAATATGTCCTATTTATTCATAAATACGTATTTCTACATATATCTGATGGTATTTTGGTAATATATATATATATATATATATATAAAACAAGAGAATGGGAGACAGCGCACATCCGATTCAAGGTAGTAGTTTATTATACAAAATGAGTACACACTAGTAATAACACTTACTAGAGAGCAGGTTAAAAACAGCCCCAAACAATATGGTAGAAAACTTCACAGCGTGTAGATGACAGTGTCAGTCAAAGCAAGGGAAGCCAAATTCAGAAGTTCCTGGCTGGTATTGTGATTGCGTAATCGTCAGAACACGTCACTGTGCGTCTTTCCACCTTCTCCTACAGATCCACAAAACGACCAAAAAAGGTCAACGCATTTCACCGGTGATACCGCGGCTTTCTCAAGAGTATTTGGTCGTAGTTGATGGTAGTCCTTAAATACCGGTTAACACATGTCCTGATTGGTGCATTTGATTTCAAATTGCGATTCATCACAGGTAAACATAACATGGCATTGCGAAAACACAGTTCATATTATTAAAACAGTTCATATTATAAAAATACATAGCAGCAGAAATAGGTTAAAACCAATAAACAGTAAAAAATACTTAGATGCTCAGATAGCTCAGCATGCTAAGGCACTGTGGTTGAGCTCTGTAGCAACCCAAGGGTTGCAGGTTCGATCCCCGACGAGGTCCACTCAGCCTTTCATCCTTCTGAGGTTGATAAAATGAGCAGCGCCTTGAGACCCTTACGGGTTATTAGCCGCGCTTTACAAGTACCCAATACATACATAAATTAAAAATGCTGACAATGCAAAAAACACTTCATTATATAAAAAAAATACATTTCAATTTAAAACATACTTCATAAACAACGTAATAGATAATGGTTATAAAAAATTGATTATAGAAAGGCTTGTACATCAAGATCAATATTAAGAACTAGTGGGGCCAAACTCCTCAACCATTCAGTCTCTTTTCTCCTAAAATGGAATAATCTATTGGTTATTCCTGGGTGGCCAAACTCCTCAACCTATACATTCATTCAGTCTCTTTTCTCCTAGGATGGAGTAATCTATTGGTTATTCCTGGTGGTACCCAATCTATAATTTATATATGTAGATCTCGAGTGTCACCGCCATGTACTGATGTGAAGTGGACAGGTACACTGTGCTTATCAAACCTTGTTCTTATGTTATAGAGATGTTCACTGAACCTTTTTGAGGTTTTTCTTTTCGTAGGACCAATATAAATATGGTCACACTTGCAGGAAAGAAGGTATACTGTATATGTGGTTTGACAGTTGCATCTATGCTTCATGCTGAAAGATTCGGAGCCATTATAATTAAAAACGTATCCCCCTTCTTAATGAAAGGACACATCAAGCAATTAGGTTTATTGCATTTAAAGGTACCCCTTGGAGCTGATAACCAATTCTGTAAACCTCCATTACATATAGGCTTCCTGGCATCATTTTTTCTTAATTTACTTGGCGCTAAGTAGTTTTTTAAATTCTTGTTTTCTTAACGTGATTGTGGGTCTGTCATCTAGTATATTACAAAAAATGAGATCAGATTTTAAAATTCCCCAGTGTTTATTTAGAATCTTACTAATTACAGGGGCCCCTTCATTAAAATTAGTGATGAAGCGAATAGGGTTTGTATTGATATTGTTGGAATTAATATCATCAGTATTTTCATGTCTCCCAAAGGAATGCTTGTTACTCCTATTTAGTAGTTTTTTCCTATCGCAATTAATGGCTTTTATCCTAGCTTTATCTAGAACCTCCAAACTGTAGCCTTTCCTGAGAAATTTCTCATCCAAAATAGAGGCTTCTTTCTCAAAATCAATCAAATTGGTACAATTGCGTCTAATGCGAATATGCTCACTCATGGGAATATTACTTTTCCAACTATTTAAGTGGGCACTGCTAGCATCAACAAAACTATTTTTGTCAACTAATTTTCTATAGTTACGAACCGATACCATATTACTTTTCTCATCAACATATAGAACAATATACAAAAATTCAATGCTATTGGTGGAACTATTTCCACTAAATTTTAAATTAAAATTATTCTCATTAAGATATTTGGTAAAATCGGACAAGGTTTCCTCAGTCCCCTTCCATAGAATGATTACATCATCTATGTATATAAAATTTTCCAGGATATTACTCCTATATGGATTGTTGTGCCAAATAAATTTCCTTTCAAAACTATCCATAAAAAGGTTCACTGTAAGTAATATTTATCGAGAAACTCAAAATAATTGTGGGACAATATGAATAAAACTGAATCCAATATAAATTCCAGATGGACTTCTGGAATATCAAACCCATTGAACGCCTGTTTAATTGCCTCCAAACCTTTACTATGGGAAATGACGAGACATCGAAAGTTGCCCACCTTAAATCATCCCCCCAAATCCGACCCTCAAAAATTCAAATTGTCTCTGAAAAAGTAACGAATTGGGAAATAAGAGAAAGACCTCCAAAAAGAGCGTTAGAATTAGACGAGGAGCAAGAGGAGGAATTAGAATCAAGAGGAGGGAACAGAAGAAGGCTAAATTAGAACAAATGAAAAAGGATATTGTGAATATTTCGGATCTAGTATTGTCTAATGATGATATTAGGTTATTGGGCAAGGGTCTGAATTTTGCCCCAAAATCTAAGCCCAACAAGTTTGAGGTATATATGGATATCCAAAAGTATATTAGAAAGATGACGTTAAAACAGATATTTTGTCAAAGATACAAAAAGTTATGATAAACCTAATACTAATAAATATTTGGAGGGCAAAGATATTCAAACTCTTTGTACACTGAAGAGTTTAGAAGCAGAAACTGTATGTAACATTCAAGCCTGTGACTATGGAGCTGACCCCTCAAACAATGCTAGTGATCTGCTGGACCTCTCTGTATATGAGGAGGAACCGCAGGTTAGACATACAGGTTTCAAAGGTAAGTCACGGTTTTATCCCCATCATATGCAAGGGGAACAACTATCCCTCTTTAAAAATTGGTTTGTAGAGACCTTGATACTGAGTTAACTAAATGTAATATAAATAAGTATAATGATAACCTCACCATTAGTGAAAGAGCAGCTTTGAACGCACTTAAAATCAACAAAAATGTGGTGATAAGGGCGGCTGACAAAGGCGGAGGTCTTGTCATTCGGAATCGCGAGGCTTATATTAAAGAAGCATATAACATCCTATGAGATCCATATACATATAAATACCTCACATTTAATCCTACTGTTGGTTTTTCTAAAAAATTAGATTCCCTTTTGGGGAAGGCTAAAGAGCAGGGTGTCATCAATCAGGATGAATTTAATTTCATTAAACAACAAGATCCCAGGGTGCCCACCTTCTATCACCTCCCCAAAATCCATAAGGATTTATTAAACCCTCCGGGATGTCCTATTATTTCGGGCATAGGTTCCCTTTGCCATAATTTGTCTAAATATATAGACTATTATTTGCAACCCCTTGGTAGCCAAAACGAAAGCCTACCTTAAGGATACGGCAGAGACGATTAGAATTTTTGAGGGTCGGATTTGGGGGGATGATTTAAGGTGGGCAACTTTCGATGTCTCATCATTATACACAGTCATTCCCCATAGTAAAGGTTTGGAGGCAATTAAACAGGCGTTCAATGGGTTTGATATTCCAGAGGTCCATCTGAAATTTATATTGGATTCAGTTTTATTCATATTGTCCCACAATTATTTTGAGTTTCTAGATAAATATTATTTACAGTTAAAGGGGACCGCGATGGGGACTACGTTCGCCCCCGCGTATGCAAACTTTTTTATGGATAGTTTTGAAAGGAAATTTATTTGGCACAACAATCCATATAGGAGTAATATCCTGGAATATTTTAGATACATAGATGATGTAATCATTCTATGGAAGGGGACTGAGGAAACCTTGTCCGATTTTACCAAATATATTAATGAGAATAATTTTAATTTAAAATTTAGCGGTAATAGTTCCACCAATAGCATTGAATTTTTGGATATTGTTCTATATGTTGATGAGATAAGTAATAAGGTATTGGTTCGTAACTATAGAAAATTAGTTGACAAAAATAGTTTTGTTGATGCTAGCAGTGCCCACTTAAATAGTTGGAAAAGTAATATTCCCATGAGCGAGTATATTCGCATTAGACGCAATTGTACCAATTTGATAGATTTTGAGAAAGAAGCCTCTATTTTGGATGAGAAATTTCTCAGGAAAGGCTACAGTTTGGAGGTTCTAGATAAAGCTAGGATAAAAGCCATTAATTGCAATAGGAAAAAACTACTAAATAGGAGTAACAAGCATTCCTTTGGGAGACATGAAAATACTGATGATATTAATTCCAACAATATCAATACAAACCCTATTCGCTTCATCACTAATTTTAATGAAGGGGCCCCTGTAATTAGTAAGATTCTAAATAAACACTGGGGAATTTTAAAATCTGATCTCATTTTTTGTAATATACTAGATGACAGACCCACAATCACGTTTAAGAAAACAAGAATTTAAAAAAATACTTAGCGCCAAGTAAATTAAGAAAAAATGATGCCAGGAAGCCTATATGTAATGGAGGTTTACAGAATTGGTTATCAGCTCCAAGGGGTACCTTTAAATGCAATAAACCTAATTGCTTGATGTGTCCTTTCGTTAAGAAGGGGGATACGTTTTTTAATTATAATGGCTCAGAATCTTTTAGCATGAAGCATAGATGCAACTGTCAAACCACATATACAGTATACCTTCTTTCCTGCAAGTGTGACCATATTTATATTGGTCCTACGAAAAGAAAAACCTCAAAAAGGTTCAGTGAACATCTCTATAACATAAGAACAAGGTTTGATAAGCACAGTGTACCTGTTCGCTTCACATCAGTACATGGTGGTGACACTCGAGATCTACATATATAAATTATAGATTGGGTACCCCCAGGAATAACCAATAGATTACTCCATCCTAGGAGAAAAGAGACTGAATGAATGTATAGGTTGAGGAGTTTGGCCACCCTAGGTCTTAATATTGATCTTGATGTACAAGCCTTTCTATAATCAATTTTTTATAACCAAATTCTAGTACGTTGTTTAGGAAGTATGTTTTAAATTGAAATGTATTTTTTTTTATAATTAAGTGTTTTTTGCATTGTCAGCGTTTTTAATTTATGTGCATTCATCTAAGTGTTTTTTACCGTTTATTGGTTTTAACCTATTTCTGCTGCTGTGTGTTTTTATAATATGAACTGTTTTTATAATATGAACTGTGTTTTCGCAATGCCATGTTATGTTTACCTGTGATGAATCGCAATTTGAAATCAAATGCACCAATCAGGACATGTGTTAACTGGTATTTAAGGACTACCATCAACTACTACCAAATACTCTTGAGAAAGCCGGGGTGTCACCGGCAAAATGCGTTGAACTTTTTTGGTCGTTTTGTGGATCCGTAGGAGAAGGTAGAAAGGCGCACAGTGACGTGTTCTGACGATTACGCAATCACAATACCAGCCGGGAACTTCTGAATTTGGCTTCCCTTGCTTTGACTGACGCTGTCATCTACACGCTGTGAAGTTTTCTACCATATTGTTTGGGGCTGTTTTTAACTTGCTCTCTAGTAAGTGTTATTACTAGTGTGTACTCATTTTGTATAATAAACTACTACCTTGAATCGGATGTGCGCTGTCTCCCATTCTGTTGTTTTAGTGTCTTCAATCTTTGCATCTGTGGACAAGAAACCCATGGATTTTTGCATAGCAGCACTTCTTTTGGCTTGAACACGGCCATTCTCTGACTGATTACATCTGTCGTGTGGACACTTTATCAGTTTCTACCCTATTCCAGGAATCACGTTGTCTGGTAATGTAGCGCAGCCTTCTATTTCTTTTCTGTATATATAGAAATATCTATTTAAAAATAGAATATATTCTATGTGCAGAGTATTGGAATGTGAAATAATTACAGTACAAACACATTAAATACACAGTTTAACATATAAAAATCAATGTTGTATAAATATGCTTTTCCATGTTTTCCTCTACTTAACTGCAAAGGGCTCAAATGCACTTATATATATGTATATGTATGTATCTCAGTGATCAAGCCGTTTGCCTGCCTTTTTTTTCTAACACCTAATTCAGATAAAGCATGCAATGTATAGGATTTTGTAAATTTACTTCTGTTATCAAATTTACTTTGTTCTCTTGGTGACCTTTGTTGAAAAGCATACCTATGTCAGTATAGGAGCAGCAATGCATTACTGGGAGCTAGAAGGTGATTGATTGTTATGCGCTGATGTGGTTATCTAGGTCCCAGTAGTGCCTTGCTGCTTTGGAGCTAACTTTTACTATGTGGTTAATCCCTTGAAAGGGCTATACTCATAAGCAAGCAATAGTGCAATAATAAAATGCTTTACATTAGAGCATTTTATTTTTGCTCTTTTATGTTCCTTTCTGATTGCAGAGATTGTTCGTAGAGTTATAAGGATAACAAGGATAATAAGGATAATAAGGATAAAAAGGGCGGTTTTATGAAATTTTAGTGATTAGAGACAATGAGAGACAATATCCTGCATACGCTGTCGGCAGTTAACATTGCATAAGCAGTTCTGGTAAACTGCTTGTGCAATGCCGCCCCCTGCAGATTTGGCCGCTAGCAGGGGTGTCAATCAACCGATCGTATGCAATCGGGCACATTGATGTCCGCCGCCTCAGAGGAGGCGTACCAGTTAACTCAGAGGAGGCGTTCAAGTTAACTGTTACATTCAGGGCCATTCGGCCCTTGTTAAATCGGCCCCTATATGTTTATTCTTATTAACAACAACAATAAAAATAATAATAACAATTATAAGAATAAATTGTGTTGCCATCTTTTTAAAATGGTAGCAGTTTCTTCCCAATCAGTTCTTTACCTATTAACCATTTGACTGACCGGATAATCTACAGCTGATCATGTGAGATTATATGAAACAATTCTTAAATGCTCCAAGATTCACAACAGGATGATATGAAGGCAGATGCTACACTGTGAGCTGTGTATCTCACTAAGTGGTAAAACCTACATTTCTGCACGTGAAGGTGTGATACATACAGGATAATACTTATTAGACTAAATATTTCAAATGTTTGTGGAATATACATGGTAAAAATCAAAATTAATATTATGTATTAAATAATTTATGAACAGTATGTATAGAAAGAGCAGTTAAAAAAAAACACTGCAAAAGGGGAATTTACATTGTGGCTTAGATTACAAGTGGAGCACAAAAATATTAGCGTTACTGAGTGCTAATATCGCTCGAGTGAAATCAATATGGTTAATATTTTTACACTCATATTACAAATTAAAAGTAAAACGTTTGCGTGAGCGAAAGACTCCGGCGCTGTAACATCTGGAGGTCAGATAGCATGGCCGCGCAAACCCTTTCCCTATAGACTTCTATGAGGTGCACTGCATAACTCTCACGCTTTTATTCGCAAGCTAATCCAAAGGTGCTGCGCTAGGTCAACTGTGCTAAAGCCAAAGGTGAGTTATTAAATACTTGAAATAGCATTGTTCTTCACTTGGATTTTCTTTTTAATTTTTATTATATAAATATGTTTTATATATATATATATATATATATATATATATATATATATATATATTTAAAAATAACATTTTCTTCTAAGTAAAGAACAATGCTATATCAAGTATTTATATTATTTTGAATAATTTATTTCAATAAAAAAAAGAAATTTTATATATATATATATATATATATATATATATGTGTGTGTGTATTACTTTATTTCAATATATTTTACATGTGCTTTAACGTATTAACGTGTTGCACTGAACTTGTAATATAACCGATGCACTGTCCATTGAAAGTATAGTGGGGAAAAAAAGTATTTAGTCAGCCACCAATTGTGCAAGTTCTCCCACTTAAGAAGATGAGAGAGGCCTGTAATTTTCATCATAGGTATACCTCTACTATGAGAGACAAAATGTGGAAACAAATCCAGACAATCACATTGTCTGATATGGAAAGAATTTATTTACAAATTATGGTGGAAAATAAGTATTTGGTCACCTAAAAACAAGCAAGATTTCTGGCTCTCACAGACCTGTATCTCCTTCTTTAAGAGGCTCCTCTGTCCTCCACTCATTACCTGTATTAATGGCACCTGTTTGAACTTGTTATCAGTATAAAAGACACCTGTCCACAACCTCAAACAGCCACACTCCAAACTCCACTATGGTGAAGACCAAAGAGCTGTCAAAGGACACCAGAAACAAATTTGTAGACCTGCACCAGGCTGGGAAGACTGAATCTGCAATAGGCAAGCAGCTTGGTGTGAAGAAATCAACTGTGGGAGCAATAATTAGAAAATGGAAGACATACAAGACCACTGATAATCTCCCTTGATCTGGGGCTCCACACAATATCTCACCCCGTGGGGTCAAAATGATCACAAGAATGGTAAGCAAACATCCCAGAACCACACGGGGGGACCTAGTGAATGACCTGCAGAGAGCTGGGACCAACGTAACAAAGGCTACCATCAGTAACACACTACGCCGCCAGGGACTCAGATCCTGCAGTGCCAGACGTGTCCCCCTGCTTAAGCCAGTACATGTCCGGGCCCGTCTGAAGTATGCTAGAGAGCATTTGGATGATCCAGAAGCGGATTGGGAGAATGTCATATGGTCAGATGAAACCAAAGTAGAACTGTTTGATAGAAACACAACTTGTTGTGTTTGGAGGAGAGAGAACACCATACCTACTGTGAAGCATGGGGGTGGCAACATCATGCTTTGGGGCTGTTTTCTCTTGTAAGGTGTATCCAGTCCACGGATCATCCATTACTTGTGGGATATTCTCATTCCCAACAGGAAGTTGCAAGAGGACAACCACAGCAGAGCTGTAATATAGCTCCTCCCCTAACTGTCATAGCCAGTCATTCTCTTGCAACTCTCAACAAGCTAGGACGCTGTAGGAGAGAGTGGTTAAATATAGCTAGTTTATTTTCTTCAATCAAAAGTTTGTTATTTTTAAATAGTACCGGAGTTGTGCTATTTTATCTCAGGCAGTAAATAGAAGAAGAATCTGCCTGAGGTTTCTATGATCTTAGCAGGTTGTAACTAAGATCCATTGCTATTCTCACATATGTCTGAGGGGATTACACAGATGAGGTAACTTCAGTGAGAGAATGGCGTGCAGTTTATTCTGCTATCAGGTATGTGCAGTTATAATTTTTTCTAGAGATGGAAAACACTAGAAAATGCTGCTGATACCGGATTAATGAAAGTTAAGCCTGAATACAGTGATTTAATAACGACTGGTATCAAGCTTACTCCCAGGGGTAATACCCTTATGATATTTACAATATAAAAAGTTTGCTGGCATGTTTAATCGTTTTTATATATGCTTTGGTGATAAAACTTTATTGGGGCCTAGTTTTTTCCACATGGCTGGCTTAAATTTTGACTAGAAACAATTTCCACTGTTGTAGTATAAAAGTTACAGTTGGTGCAGTTAAAATTACAAACTGTGACATCCAGCTTCCCTCAAAGGCCCTCTGAATGCTATAGGACATCTCTAAAGGGCCCAAAGGCTTTCCAAAGTCGTTTATTGGGGAAGGTAGGGCCACAGCTTGCTGTGGCAGTTGGTTGTGACTGTTAAAAAACGTCTATTTCGTTTTTTTGATCCTTTTCTTGAACTAAGGGGTTAATCATCTATTTGCAAGTGGGTGCAATGCTCTGTTAGCCTATTATACACACTGTAAAAATTTCGTTTGATTTACTGCATTTTTTCACTGTTTTTCAAATTCTGACAAAATTTGTTTCTCTTAAAGGCACAGTACCGTTTTTTATATTTGCTTGTTAACTTGATTTAAAGTGTTTTCCAAGCTTGCTAGTCTCATTGCTAGTCTGTATAAACATGTCTGACATAGAAGAAACTCCTTGTTTATTATGTTTAAAAGCCATGGTGGAACCCCCTCTTAGAATGTGTACCAAATGTACTGATTTAATTTTATGCAATAAAGATCATTTTCTGTCTTTAAAAAATGTATCACCAGAGGAATCTGACGAGGGGGAAGTTATGCCGACTAACTTTCCCCACGTGTCAGACCCTTTGACTCCCGCTTAAGGGACTCATGCTCAAATGGCGCCAAGTACATCTAGGGCGCTCATAGCGTTTACTTTACAAGACATGGTGGCAGTCATGGATAATACACTGTCAGCGGTATTAGCCAGACTACCTGAACTTAGAGGTAAGCGAGATAGCTCTGGGGTGAGACAAAATGCAACCATGTCTGATACTGCCTCACAATATGCAGAAGCTGAGGAAAGAGAGCTTCAGTCAGTGGGTGATGTTAATGACTCAGGAAAGATACCTGATTCTAATATTTCTACATTTAAATTTAAGCTTGAACACCTCCGCGTGTTGCTTAGGGAGGTTTTAGCTTCTCTGAATGACTGTGATACCATTGCAGTGCCAGAGAAATTGTGTAGACTGGATAAATACTTTGCAGTGCCGGTGTGTACTGATGTTTTTCCAAATACCTAAAAGGTTTACAGAAATTATTAATAAGGAATGGGATAGACCAGGTGTGCCGTTCTCTTCCCCTCCTATTTTAAGAAAAATGTTTCCAATAGACGCCACCACATGGGACTTATGGCAGACAGTCCCTAAGGTGGAGGGAGCAGTTTCTACTCTAGTAAAGCGTACTACTATCCCTGTCGAGGACAGTTGTGCTTTTTTTTCTAGATCCAATGGATAAAAAATTAGAGGTTACCTTAAGAAAATATTTATTCAACAAGGTTTTATCCTACAGCCCCTTGCATGCATTGCCCCTGTCACTGCTGCTGCGGCGTACTGGTTTGAGTCTCTGGAAGAGGCTTTACAGGTAGCGACTCCATTGGATGACATACTTGGCAACCTTAGAGCACTTAAGCTAGCCAATTCTTTTATTCTGATGCCATTGTTCATTTGACTAAACTAACGGCTAAGAATTCTGGTTTTGCTATACATAGCAGAGCGCTATGGCTTAGATCATGGTCAGCTGACGTGACTTCAAAATCTAAGCTACTTAACATTCCCTTCAAGGGGCAGACCTTATTCGGGCCTGGTTGAAGGAGATTATTGCTGATATCACTGGAGGAAAAGGTCATGCCCTTCCTCAGGACAGGTCCAAATCTAGGGCCAAACAGTCTAATTTTCGTGCCTTTCAAAACTTCAAGGCAGGTACGGCATCAACTTCCTCTAATTATAAACAAGAGGGAACTTTTGCTCAATCCAAGACGGTCTGGAGACCAAACCTGACATGGAAAAAAGGTAAGCAGGTAAAAAAGCCTGCTGCTGCCTCTAAGACAGCATGAAGGAACGGCCCCCTATCCGGGAACGGATCTAGTAGGGGGCAGACTTTCACTCTTTGCCCAGGCATGGGCAAGAGATGTTCAGGATCCCTTGGCGTTGGAAATTATATCCCAGGGATATCTTCTGGACTTCAAAGATTCCCCCCCCCCCAAAAGGGAGATTTCACCTTTCACAATTATCTGCACACCAGATAAAGAGAGAGGCATTCTTACACTGTGTACGAGTCCTCCTAGTTATGGGAGTGATCCATCCAGTTCCAAAGGAGGAACAGGGACAGGGTTTTTACTCAAATCTGTTTGTGGTTCCCAAAAAAGAGGGAACCTTCAGACCAATTTTGGATCTAAAGATCTTAAACAAATTCCTCAAAGTTCCGTCGTTCAAGATGGAAACTATTCGTACCATCCTACCACTGATCCAGGAGGGTCAATATATGACTACAGTGGATCTAAAGGATGCTTATCTTCACATTCCGATACACAAAGATCATCATCGGTTTCTCAGGTTTGCCTTTTAAGACAGGCATTACCAGTTGTAGCTCTTCCCTTGGGATTAGCTACAGCCCCAAGAATCTTTACAAAGGTTCTAGGGTCACTTATGGCGGTCCTAAGGCCCCTTATTTAGACGACATCCTGATACAGGCGTCAAACTTCCAAATTGCCAAGTCTCATACGGACGTAGTACTGGCATTTCTGTGGTCGCATGGGTGGAAAGTGAACGAGGAAAAGAGTTCTCTATCCCCACTCACAAGAGTTTCCTTTCTAGGGACTCTGATAGATTCTGTAGAAATGAAAATTCACCTGACGGAGTCCAGGTTATCAAAGCTTCTAAATTCCTGCCGGGTTCTTCATTCCATTCTGCGCCCTTCGGTGGTTCAGTGTATGGAAGTAATCGGCTTAATGGTAGCGGCAATGGACATAGTGCCGTTTGCACGCTTACATCTCAGACCGCTGCAACTATGCATGCTCAGTCAGTGGAGCGGGGATTACACAGATTTGTCCCCTCAACTGAATCTGGACCAAGAGACCAGGGATTCTCTTCTCTGGTGGCTATCTCGGGTCCATCTGTCCAAAGGTAGGACCTTTCGCAGGCCAGATTGGACAATTGTTACGACAGATGCCAGCCTTCTAGGTTGGGGTGCAGTCTGGAACTCCCTGAAGGCTCAGGGATCGTGGACTCAGGAGGAGTCTCTCCTTCCATTAAATATTCTGGAACTAAGAGCGATATTCAAGGCTCTTCAGGCTTGCTCTCAGTTAGCAACTCTGAGGTACATCAGATTTCAGTCGGACAACATCACGACTGTAGCTTACATCAACCATCAAGGGGGAACGAGAAGTTCCCTAGAGATGTTAGAAGTTTCAAAAATAATTAGCTGGGCAGAGATTCACTCTTGTCACATATCAGCTATCCATATCCCAGGTGTAGAGCACTGGGAGGCGGATTTTCTAAGTCGTCAGACTTTTCATCCGGGAGAGTGGGAACTCCATCCGGAGGCATTGCACAACTGATTCATCGTTGGGGCAAACCAGAACTGGATCTCATGGCGTCTCATCAGAATGCCAAGCTTCCGTGTTACGGATCCAGGTCCAGGGATCCAAAGGCGACACTGATAGATGCTCTAGCAGCGCCCTGGTCTTTCAACCTGGCTTATGTGTTTCCACCGTTTCCTCTGCTCCCTCGACTGATTGCCAAGATCAAGCAGGAGAGAGCATCAGTGATTCTGATAGCACCTGCATGGCCACGCAGGACCTGGTATGCAGATCTAGTGGACATGTCATCCTTTCCACCATGGTCTCTGCCTCTGAAACAGGACCTTCTACTTCAGGGTCCTTTCAACCATCCAAATCTAATTTCTCTGAGGCTGACTGCCTGGAGATTGAACACTTGATTTTATCAAAGCGTGGCTTCTCTGAGTCAGTTATTGATACCTTAAGACAGGCACGAAAGACTGTCACCAGGAAAATTTACCATAAGGTATGGCGTAGATATCTTTATTGGTGTGAATCCAAGGGTTACTCATGGAGTAAGGTCAGGATTGCTAGGATATTATCTTTTCTCCAAGAAGGTTTGGAAAAAGGATTGTCAGCTAGTTAAGCGTCTGGCAGATGTTCCAGACGTTCAGGCATTTTGTCAGGCTTTAGTTAGAATCAAGCCTGTGTTTAAACCTGTTGCTCCACCATGGAGCTTAAACTTGGTTCTTAAGGTTCTTCAAGGAGTTCCGTTTGAACCTCTTCATTCCATAGATATCAAGCTTTTATCTTGGAAAGTTTTTTTTTTGGTAGCTATTTCCTCAGCTCGTAGATTCTCTGAGCTATCTGCCTTACAATGTGATTCTCCTTATCTGATTTTTCATACGGATAAGGTAGTCCTGCGTACCAAACCTGGGTTCTTACCTAAGGTGGTATCTAACAAGAATATCAATCAAGAGATTGTTGTTCCATCCTTGCGTTACACAATTTGGACATGGTCCGTGCTTTAAAGTTTTACTTACAAGCTACTAAAGATTTTCGTCAAACATCTGCTTTGTTTGTTGTCTACTCTGGACAGAGGAGAGGTCAAAAGGCTTCGGCAACCTCTTTTTCTTTTTGGCTAAGAAGCTTAATCCGCTTAGCCTATAAGACTGCTGGACAGCAACCTCCTGAAAGGATTACAGCTCATTCCACTAGAGCTGTGGCTTCCACTTGGGCCTTTAAAAATGAGGCTTCTTTTGATCAGATTTGCAAGGCGACGACTTGGTCTTTGCTTCATATTTTTTCAAAATTTTACAAATTTGATACTTTTGCTTCTTCGGAGGCTATATTTGGGAGAAAGGTTTTACGCACAGTGGTTCCTTCCATTTAAGTTCCTGCCTTGTCCCTCCCTTCATCCGTGTACTTTAGCTTTGGTATTGGTATCCCACAAGTAATGGATGATCCGTGGACTGGATACACCTTACAAGAGAAAACACAATTTATGCTTACCTGATAAATTTATTTCTCTTGTGGTGTATCCAGTCCACGGCCCGCCCTGTCATTTTAAGGCAGGTAATTTTTAAATTTAAACTACAGTAACCACTGCACTCTATGGTTCCTCCTTTCTCGGCTTGTTTTCGGTCGAATGACTGGCTATGACAGTTAGGGGAGGAGCTATATTACAGCTCTGCTGTGGGTGTCCTCTTGCAACTTCCTGTTGGGAATGAGAATATCCCACAAGTAATGGATGATCCGTGGACTGGATACACCACAAGAGAAATAAATTTATCAGGTAAGCATAAATTGTGTTTCTCTGCAAAGGGAACAGGACGACTGATCCGTGTACATGAAAGAATGAATGGGGCCATATATCGTGAGATTTTGAGTGCAAACCTCCTTCCATCAGCAAGGGCATTGAAGATGAAATGTGGCTGGGTCTTTCAGCATGACAATGATCCCAAACACACCGCCCGGGCAACGGAGTGGATTCGTAAGAAGCATTTCAAGGTCCTGGCGTGGCCTAGCCAGTATCCAGATCTCAACCCCATAGAAAACCTTTGGAGGGAGTTGAAAGTCTGTGTTGCCCAGCGACAGCCCCAAAACATCACTGCTCTAGAGGAGATCTGCATGCAGGAATGGGCCAACATACCAGCAACAGTGTGTGACAACCTTGTGAAGACTTACAGAAAACGTTTGACCTCTGTCATTGCCAACAAAGGATATATAACAAAGTATTGAGATGAACTTTTGATATTGACCAAATACTTATTTTCCACCATAATTTGCAAATAAATTCTTTCCAAAGCAGACAATGTGATTGTCTGGATTTGTTTCCACATTTTGTCTTTCATAGTTGAGGTATACCTATGATGAAAATTACAGGCCTCTCTCATCTTCTTAAGTGGGAGAACTTGCACAACTGGTGGCTGATTAAATACTTTTTTCCCCCACTGTATATGGAGCACTAAAGGAATGTTGGTTACGCTAAACATTTGCTGGGTATTCTTTTTTACCCTGTACTTGCAAGCTTATATTGGTGCAGTCCTGCAATATTTATTGCATCTATGCCTATGTTATTTAAATCACCCTTAAAGGGAAAGTCAAGTAAAAAAAAACACTTTCATGATTTAAATAGGTCATGCAGTTAAAAACAACTTTCCAATTTACTTTTATCACCAATTTTGCTTTGTTTTCTTAGTATTCTTAGTTGAAAGATAGACATAGGCGGTTCATATGCTAATTTCTTAGATATTGAAGGCCGCCTCTAAATTGAAAGCATTTTGACAGTTTTTCACCACTAGAGGGCATTAGTTCATGTGTTTCATATAGATAACATTGAGCTCACGCATGTGAAGCTCCTAGGAGTGAGCACCGATTGGCTAAAATAGCAAGTCTGTCAAAAGAACTGAAATAAGGGGGCAGTTTGCAGAGGCATAGATACAAGGTAATCACAGAGGTAAAACGTGTATTATTATAACTGTGTTGGTTATGCAAAACTGGGGAATGGTAAATAAAGGGATTATCTATCTTTTTAAACAATAAAATTTTTGGAGTTTACTATCCCTTTAAAGTGATATTAAACAATATGAGATTGCAATATAAAATGTTTAAGTAAGTGTAGTTAAAAACTTTGCAATATACTTTCATTATTTATTTTGTTCCCTTTTCCTGTAATTCAACTCTGAAAACTATTGTTTTTTTCTAAATTCCACTGAGTTTCTATAAATTTTTCGTCAAAATTTCCTCAGAAGCCATAACCCATTTTAAAGTGACTTAAAGGACCAGTAAATACAGTAGATTTGTATCATCAACAAATGCATGATAAAAAGACAATGCAATGGCATATATGGGCCGATTTACCAATGTCTGGCAGACATGATATGCTGTAGCATACGTTGTCGGCATTTAACATTGCAAAAGCAGTTCTGGTTAACTGCTTATGCAATGCTGCCCCCTGCAGATTCGCGACCAATCGGCCACTAGCATGGGGTATAAATCAACCCGCTCGTATAGGGTCAGGAGGATTGATGTCTGCAGCCTCAGAGCAGGTGGACAAGTTAAGGAGCAGTGTTCTTAATACCGCTGCTTCTTAACTGCTGTTTCTGGCGAGCCTGAAGGCTAGCGTGGCAACAGGAGCATCAGGGGCCATTCGGCCCTTGATAAATTGGCCGCTTAGTCTGAACTTCAAATGAGTAGTATAATTTTTTTCTAACAAATTTCAAAATTATGTTTATTTCCACTCCCCCTGTATCATGTGACAGCCATTAGCCAATTAATATACGTATACGTATATTCTGTGAATGCTTGCACATGCTCAGTCGGAAATGAATAATGAAAGTTTACTTTTGACTTGAGTGTCCCTTTAAGCATGTGCAGACACAGTCATGTAATTTTAATGAAGTTTACTATGAAATATCGCGAGATATGTCATGAGATTACAGTAAAACAAAACATGACATCAGCACTGCTCATGCTGATTGGCTTTTGTTTTGTTTGTTCTGTTTGTCTGCAGCTGGAGAATAGGTGAACTTTTTACAAGTGCTTACTAATGTGAGATGAAGACATTTTGAGGTAAAATATCTTCCTTTCTTACATAGAGATGTTTAAATTATATTTTCTTGTTGATTTTTTACAGTCATACTGCATCACTTTCAAGTGATTTAGCATATGGGTAAACAAAGTTAAAGATGTAAAGCATTTTTCAAACTTCTAAGGGTTCCTTATATTTCTATTGTAAAACGGGTCTCGCAGCATTGGCAAGTGAGCTGAAAAAGGGTGTTCCTTGGGTGTGTATATAGTTTCCTAACAAATGGTATTGGGATTATCTTGTAGGTTTTCACGGTTTCATCTTGTTAAATGTAGTCTTGTAAATTTGTTTTTAAAAAAACCACATCATGTTTATTTACATGAAGGAAAAAGTTGTGTTTGCGAAACTAGAACTAAATGCAAGGTAAAGTACTCTGAGAATAGTGTAATTTGCTTTGCTTTAACAAAAATGCTATCATTATCAATGCCAGGAGTTCAGCTCATTTTCTGTGCTAATTCTATAAGATCTGCCCATGTGAGAGTCAGCATTTTATTTATGCCATGCTAACAAATTGTAGATCATTGGGCCCTGTAAATTTATAGGCACATTATACCGCTAACTTGTTTACACCTGATAAGGCCAACAAATTATAGGATATAAGGAAACAATATTAAAATGCCTTTATGTGCTAGACACTTTTATCAGTGCATTATTAGTTAAACAGAAGTATGTGTATAACCTCTGCAAGTTAGTTCAAGAACAGCAATGTCGTACTGGTCCTCAGCTGAACACATCCTCTGAACCAATAGGTATATAGCTGCTAATCACTGACCATGTGCATCTCAAGATTAGCAGTACACTGCCACCCTACTGCTGACATTAAATATGTGTTTAACCCCTTTGCTAAGGTTTGCCATATAGTTCTGTTCAAGTAATAGTGAAAAAATAAAATACTCTAGCAGATTAGTAATAGATTTGCATATAAGAAGCTATGAAGACACATTTAGCAAGAGAAAAGGGGCAGACTAGTGGTTATCAGAGTATAATTAAAGAGAAAACAACTAAAAGAAATCTGAGAAGAAGCATTGGTCACAATAGGTTTCATTTATAATAATGATAGCTTCTTCTTATATTAGAATTGTGACTCTTCAATGCTTCTCTGTATATCTGACATGATCGTAGACATTTGTAGAAAACCTTATAGGCTTTCTTGTTTGTGTCATGAAGCATTGTCAGGTCAGCTGTGTCCTCAAAGGCCACCCAAAAACCTAAAAGACCTTCACAAGTCAACAAACTTTATACTGAGAGATAATCACTTTCTTTTTCTTCTGTTTGCAATTTGGTGTAGAAGAAACAGCCTTAACTTGAGCGGAGGGAGTTTCTGTCTCACTCCACAGGAAACTTGGCTAGAACTTCATGGCTTCATATGTGTGGCCCTTTTAATAATTTGGACTCCAAACACTCACTGATCTGCCCAAGGACTTCTTGTGTGATTGTGTAGGTGAAAGGACAATGGACTTTTTAAGAAGACCACACAGTGTGCAAATAATTTACAGACTGATCAAGCCAAATTTACTACCGCTCCCTATCTCTGAAGGCGGATGGGAAAGGTGGATAAACAAAATAAGAAAAATATATATATATATATAAAAAAACATTAAAAATACCTCTCAGAAAAATAGGCATCTAGGAAACAATGAAAAAATGAGTAAACCCAAAAGGGATCTATCTCTTCAAACATACAAATGATCTTATGTTAACAGTTGGGATTAAACATCTGTCTCATTGTTATGTGATCATAACAGATGCTACGTGCTAACATTTCCTACAAGCACTGTTTGTTCTTATTGTTTGTGCAGCACATAGTGTTGTATTCAGCTTAAGGGATACATTTTTATTATCCTTCTGTGCAGCTGAACTGATTCTATGATGTGTTAAGTGCAGTAGCTAAGTCTTGGATTTTAGGAACACTAAAACCTCTTGATGTCACATTTAAAGGGATGTTTATGCTCTGGAAATGATTTTATTTTGGATGTGCTGTATTATCCAGAGATGAAGATGAGTAAAATGATGCTGGGCATACTCCGTACTAATTCCCATTAATATATTTCTGAACTATTCTAGTTCAGAAATGTTATTGCTATTCAATTAGGAGAATACATCTTAAACATTATTTTATCTTCCTCATTTGAACATAATAATAGACAAAAAAATTGTGTTGAATATCTGAATCTTGCCTTACTTTATATATTTGGCTTCTGCAATTTAATTTGTTACAAACAGTCCAATATGTATCCTAGAGCCTGGGAAACAACTTTCACTATTGACTGCTGCAGTTTATTCATGCATTCATTTTTATTTCTTACTATATCATTATTGCTGGATATATAATGACACAGGTTCATGGGAAATAAAAGACACTTTCAAACAGACTAAACAAAAAACAAATACATACAGAAGGAAGAGAGCCCTGTTCAGAAGAGCGTACAAACTAAGCTTTAACAATAGTTTATAACTCCAAATCTATTATAGTGTTGGGATGAGTTTGCAGGTAGGTCCTTGGGAACTTTGGTATATTACATTTTAATAGTTGTAAGCCCACCCAAGTTCATAAGCCATTCTTCAAATTTACAAGTGCAAATATTGTGAAATATATTTTGCTACAGATCATGGATCACAAAGTATCTTTTGATATATCTTTACAGATTGGCCCTACTTTGACATGTTTCTAATTCAAGGTCATGGAGTCATAAATCACTAGTTGAATTTCTGTTGCTATGTTTGCATGCTTTATCAAAACACCTAGGGCTAGATTGAATGTAAATTTCAGCTGATATAAAAATGTTGCAATATTAAATTGTTCATATTTAGTGAGTGGATCATACTTGAACTTATCTTATTTTGACAGCTCACTATTTGTTGGTCACTACATAGCAGCGGTACCTGAAAGATTGTCGCTAGGCCCCATTTGCTTTAACACAGATACCTATATTACATGGGCAGCTTTTTTTATAGCATTTTAAAATAATATGACTGCTTTGCCACAAACAAACCTAACTATTAAACACACAGAGGCTGATCATAATCTATACGTTGTTTCCTCCCAAACGCCTTTATGCTTGCATTTCAAATACATCAGTGTGTTTTTCGAGTGATCACAAACCAAAATGGGTGTGATTAACGTTTTGTAATCTGAATCCATCCTGATTACTGCTAAACAATCTGAATGCTACTTGTATACAGGTATGATGGGCATACTGGTGATGTTTGCTCACAAAGACCATCTTTAAAATATTAATATTTATATTAAAAGTGACAATAAAGTAATTAAATAAACAAGCCCGGTATATATGCCTAGATACAAATAGCATTCAGATGATCTAACAGTTATGAGGATGGAATGCAATAGGTTCCTTTTTAACTCATAATTGCGCAATCCCATTTGAAAGATCTGTTATGAAGATGTCTGTATTAATAGCGACAATCATGACAGTGGGAGTGTGACTTAGAATCAAACAAAAAAAACATTGCTCCTCACCATTTCTAGTTGCTGGGGTCCTGATCTCAGTTTTTCTGTAGATCCACTTACCTGCACAGCATATCACATATTCAATACATAGACATATGTAAAGGAACATCTACATATGTAAATGTGTGTTCTGCCCACTGCAGATGGCCTATACAATAGTGATGAATAGAGCTGTAATTAATAGATACCATGGGGCATATTTATCAAGCTCCGAATGGAGCTTGATGCCCCTTGTTTCTGGCGAGCCTGCAGCAGTTATGAAGCAGCGGTCACAAAGACCCCTGCTCCATAACCTGTCCGCCTGCTCTGAGCAGGCGGACAGACATCGCCGGAAATCAACCCGATCAAGTACGATCAGGTTGATTGACACCCCCCTGCTGGTGGCCCATTGGCCGCGAGTCTGCAGGGGGCGGTGTTGCACCAGCAGCTCTTGTGAGCTGCTGGTGCAATGCTGAATACGGCGAGCATATTGCTCGCCGTATTCAGCGAGGTCTGTCGGACCTGATCCGCACTGTCGGATCAGGTCCGACAGACCTTGATAAATAGAGGCCCATGTATGTTAATACACTTCTAAAAAGTATTCTGTGGCCATTGAATGTCTTGCACATGTGTAGCATAATAGAATGATTCCAAATAGTCTTGTAATTCTTGCAAAGATGTGCAAATGGTAATTTCAGGGCTTTAGCAAGTGTTGATTTAGAAAAGGCAAAAATTATCCTGAAAAAATTATTTCTTGAGTGCCAAGACCTTTTTTGGATCCATGTTAAAAATAGTGTTTATCTATGTGCAGTAAGTCGAAAGCATGATTGTGGTTGTGGGAAATTGCTGAAAACACAATATTGTGATCATGATAAAATGAAAAGAAGTGCTCTTTTCAACCAGAAAAAGATCTGAAAACACCTCAGCATATACATTGTGATCGAACCTTTAATTGGAATAATAATATTTGATGTTAATATCTTATTTGTGAACATGTTTCATGGTTAAAATCATGATTTGTTTACAATTTTACAATGTTACTAAAACTGGAAATTGACACTGATTGTTAAAATATTAAGTGTACAAAATGTTAAAGAAAACTGTGTTGTAAGAATTGATGGAAAAAGGATTGGCATAAGATTGGTGAGGGTTCTCAATGATAAGTATCTGACAAGTTGGACAAATATATTAAAACTGCTAAAAAATCTGTTTCTAATGGTTTGAGATGGTTATTATACTAGGTGGAAATTTTAGAGAAGAGTGTATGCCACCTGCAGTTTTCCACTAGTAAGATGGCTGTTTATTGTAGCACTTGTGGCTATTGCAATACTTTACTGTTCAGACGGGAGGTATTATTCATATATATATGCAATGCTTTACATTTTATATGAAAGCATTAGAGGGTTGCAATGGAGCAAAGTGATGGACTTACTGTTCAAAACCAGGGCAATTTTGCTAAATGCGAGGCAGATAGTTACTCATCTAAGTTCTTATTATCTAATTTTCTTATAGTCAAGCATTTCATTTTCTTTTTTCTTAACTTATTCTTATATCTTGTCCTTTCCAATGTCCCTTGAAGTAGTGTAATTTTTATATAGACGTGTTGCTTAAGAATAGTATTTTACCTCTCTATAATTGACAAAAACAAACAAACAAATGCACATAAAAAAACAACAAATTATTTTGTTGCTGAGGTCTGCATCAGAGTTACGAGTTACTTGTCTTACATTTCAGACAGATCATTAATCAGAGGAGTTTGTAATGTGCATGATCTGGGCCCTAAGGCAGCTTTCATAATGTGTATGTTGGAAACTCCTCCCTTTCACTTTCCAAGTTTCAAGACATATGCTAATAATGTGGAACAGATTTGTCTTTGTATTATGAATGCTTAAATGTATCCAACCATTTCACAAATCTAATTAGAGGTGAATTTAGATATTCTGATAACACATATATCCAAAGAAAACTGTAACAATTAGTGTGATTTTTAAAATGTTTTTGATAATGTACAATATAAATATTATCAGATGTTTGATCATATTTATATATCTGCATTAGTAATTCAAGAAACTAGGTACCTAGAGTTTTGGTTTGCATAGCTATAGTTCTACAAAACCAGATGATTTTAATTCTATATAGTATAAAAACGAATAAACCGCAAACCACAAAAATGAACTACTGCAAAAAAAAAAAACCAACACAGATTTATCTTGGCCTATAAGAAATATTAACTATGCAGTGTCTCCTTAATTCAGATTTTTTAATTAATACTATTTTGTTGCATTATGACGTTTTAATTAAATAGTGTCTTTTTAGCAATCTTTTCAAACCTTCAAGGCATTTTCTTTTTTACCTGTTACTTGGTTAACTGCCCACAATAACTCTTCTTAAAAAAGTGCAAGCTGTGTTTGTCAGTCACATACTTCACCAAATCTCATGATCTTTCCTTACTGCTCACACCCTTATGAAGGAATTTTAATATCATTTACATAATCATGGATTGCAAAATACCTTAACATTTGTGTTTCTTAACTACAATAGAATGTGATGTGGATATTTAAATCAAATTATCATTATGTAACACACAAAATAAAAAATAAAAAAAGAGAGAAAGCTATTAAACACTTGTTTTCTGTGTAATTCCAATAGAATTTCAGTAGCTCTCATCCTATTGGCTGATTTGAACAGCCAATAGGATTTGAGTAGCTTTCATCCTATTGGCTGAATTGAATTTGAAGAATCAAATCAGCCAATAGGCATTCAAGGGATGCCATTTTTAATCGCGTACCTTGAATTCTCTATCCAGTGTACGGCGGAGATCGTACGAAGAGGATCCTCCATGCTCCATGGCTCCGCGGTTGCCGGTCTTCAGTTCCAGGGTCGCCGGTCTTCAGCTCCGCAGTCATCGGTCTTCAGCACCGCTTCGCGCCGGATGTTCCTGGAAGAAGAAAGAAGAGGTCGCCGCTTGGAAGAAGACTACACCGCCTGGAACAGGACCTTCTCCGCCGGACTTCAGGAACGGTAAGTACCAACCTGGGGGTTAGACTTAGGGTTTTTTTAATTTTTTTTTGGGGGGGTTGTTTTATTTAGATTAGGGTGGGCAGTAAAAGAGCTAAATACCCTTTTAAGGGCAATGCCCAACAAATGCCCTTTTCAGGGCAATGGGTAGTTTAACTTTATTAGTGCTAAGTTCTTTTATTTTGGGGGGTTTGGTGGGTGGGGGGGATTTTACTGTTAGGGGGACTTTGTGTATTTTGTTGTAAAATAGCTGATTATCTTGTGGCATTGCCCTGCAAAAAGCCCTTTTAAGGGCTACTGGTAATTTATTCTTAGAGTAGGGGGTGTTTTTATTTTGGGGGGCTTTTTATTTTCATAGGGGTTAGGTATATTTTTTTAAATTTGCTATTTTGTTTTTTATTTTATGTAATCTTAGATTTTTTTTATTTTCTGTAATTGTAACTTAAAGGGACAGTCTACACCAGAATTTTAATTTTGATTAGACTGTCCCTTTAAATTATACTTAGTTTATTTTTATTTTTAAAGTAGTGTTTATTGCGTTGTAGGCTTTGGCAGTTTAGGGGTTAATACTTTAATAGTTAGTTTGCGTTGTGGGCTTTGGCGGTTTAGGGGTTAATTATTTAGTTATTACTTGCGGTGTGGATTTGATGGTGGATATAGGGGTTAATAGTTTAATTAGGTATATTGCGTTGTGGGGGTTGTCGGTTAAGTGGTTAATACATTTATTATTAGTTGTGAGAGGGGGGATTGTAGATATAGGGGTTTTATGTGTCGGGCTTATTTTTGGGAGGTGTGTTAGACTTTTACGGAAGATTAGATTTCTTTTTTAACTTTTCTTAGGCGCCGGCAGTTTCTAAAGTGCCGTAAGTCACTGGCGACTCCAGAAATTTGTATTTACACTTATTTCTGGACATCGCTAGTTTATCCGACTTACGACACTTTATGAACTGCCGGCGCTGTATATGTAATACCCCGATGTGCAAGCTGAAATTACGGGCGGCGTATTGATGAGTCCCTCATGAGATTTAAGGGGAGATTGCTTTTCAAGCAATATATCCCATCCAAGCAGTCCCACTGTGATGTCAGATTTTCTAAACTGTACAAATGCAGTACAAGGTATACCTGGGCATTTCACATGTATCAGGAAAAAAATAGTTAATTAGATCTACCTCGCTGCCCTGATTCAATTGGCACAAATAGGAAAATTGTGTGGGATCTCCCACTACCCTTGCTAAACAAAGGGTACCATTTATGCGCTGTTTACATTTTTATTTTATTTTGATACCCTGGCCTGTGGCACAGTGTGAAAAAAAAGGTACAGGTTTCCCACAGAAGCTGACATATGGAAAGAAATGTAGGGGTATAATGTCAGCTTTACATCATATCATAAGTGAATGGATCATTTAAAAGACTTTGAGTTACCTGTCACATGCATCTTGATAAAGCTCAAGGGGGAGCGAAACGCGTCGCTTGCACTTGTGACATTGTGACTTTGAAAGGAAGACATTCTATTGCAGTCTTTTCTACAACTTTAACCCGGGTTAATATCATCTCTATATTTCCAAAGGTGAGGGAGAACTTGTGCCCCACCGTTCTACTGGAGAAACAAGTACATCCACAGCAGGCAAGTCTGCCTATACAGCGAGCTGACATAAAGACACAGCAATCAGCTGTTTACGCTGTGGGAACATCGAACATCGGATTGAGAAGAGCAGATGGGGAATCTGTGACGTCAGACGCCGACTCACATGTGCAGAGGTCTGCACACTTCTATCCCCAGGAACGGCGGTGACTACAGTTGCGGTCCTAACTTTGATCGTAAGATCTAACTTTCCGGTAACACCCTCTGAACTTACGGTATAGTAACCTTGCAATTTTTTGTGGAGCAATCTATCAGCAAACGTATTTAAGCTGTCATTCCTTGCAAATGTTGAAACACCTATGCTGATTGCATACGGCTACCTGCACTGATATTAACATATGAACTTGTTGCTTTCTAGTTAATCTGTTCTATTTGTTTTTATTTTGGTTTTATATTTATCACAATCGATTATTAATAATGTTATGCCATATAGTTTTACATTCTCATAGAGATATAGTAATTTATAATAACATACTTTTATAACTGCTATTTGTTTGCATATTCTATTTAGGATTTAGCCTGCATTTATATAAGCAAGTATTTTTTATCTCAGTTTTTAACATTATCCTGGATGTACAGGATGACGTCCCTAAATAAAGTTGTTTATATATTGTGTATATTATGCATATTCACGTTTATTAAATTTGATTATTATTTTTTACATGGTGTGTATACTTTTAGCTCACAAGCGCACTCACTCTATCTTGAAGCTTAGGCTTCGCTAGTGTCTTTTAGCTTTACACCACAATGAGCTACTGGCCCTTCAATACACTGACAAAAAAGAAGTGTACATACTCTCCACAATGCACAATAAAACTACAGTGCCAGTGTCTGTTAAAGGAAAAGATGCACAGCTTCTTTGGCCAAAGTGCATTGGGGAGTACAGCAAAAATATGGGGTAATTAGATTTAACTGACCAGTGCTTACAGCCATATCTACTTCAACGAAAGACCAAAACCTGGTACAAAAAAATAGCCTTTTATGCTATGCAGATCGCAGTGTATTAACACGTATGGGCTCTACAAAAAAGCAGACAGAGATAACCATATACATTTCATTCAGATAATTTGCAGTGACTAAGCGTTAGGCATTTTCCCTCTAGGACACCCTCCCCCCCCTTACAGCCTGCAAAAAGTCACCCCAGAAAAAGTATAGAGTCTACTATAAAAAAGGAGTGAGGAAGGACTCTAGTGACTATTTCCCTGACTCCCCCCTCTCTACCTGGCCTCTGTATCACTGATTGCTTTAGAATATACTATACAGAGTTAAACTAATCACTCTGTATGTGTTCCTGAATACTTTTATTATTCTGTATTCCTGACTTCATGGATTCCATGACATTGTCCTCTCCCTTTTTACTTTAAATGGACAGTAAAGTCAAAATTAAACTTATATGGACTGTAAAATGCATGGCATTTTAATTATTTTCCCAATATACTTCTATTAACTATTTTGCTTAGTTCTCTTGGTATCCTTTGCTAAAGAGCAATTCTAGGTGAGCTCAGGAGCATTCGCATGTCTTTAGCCATCTGGAAGCAGTGTTTGCAACAATGTTTATAGCAATTGTATACATAGTTGCAAGCACAGCTTCCATATAATGCTACAAACACTGTATGACAGCAGAGTTTTCAACTATATATAACATTGTTTTGAGCATTTTTGGCTGATGGCTATGAACAAGTGAACGCTCATGAACTCACCTATGATTACTCTTTAACAAAGGATACCAGGAGAACTAAGTACAATTGAGAACAGAAGTAAATTGGAAAGTTGTTTAAGCACAGCCACTCTAAGGTCATGATAAGTTAACAACACAAAACAACAACAATACCCCTTTTAGAATATCCTGAGTTATCTACTTTTGCAAATGGTATATCATGCTGGGGGTCGTTATTATTTCTGGGCTGCCAGAAAATTGGTTGGCCCCATGCTGGGCCCTTTAATTTCCTGAAAACCCATAAAACCAGTGTATGGAGGGTATTTTTTGTACTTGTGAGACATCTCTGAACACACATATGGGTGTATTATAGCAGTCAGACATACAAGAATGATGATCCAAATAGCAAAAGGGCAGTGTTTGTGTGGAAAATGCACAACAAAAATATGACCACTAAATTTGGCCAGATGTTGTAAAAAGACTGTACATACCCCTTTTGAAATACACTGGATTTTCTACTTTTGTAAATCGTATGCCTTGATGGGGGTAATTTACATTCCTGGGCTTCCATATTGTTTCAAAGGCAACATAGGCCAAGAAAATCAATCGGCCAAATTTCCATGTAATTGGACATGCCTCATATTTGACCCTGTAACTTCCCAAAACTCCATAAAACCTGTACATGAAGGGTACTGTTGTACTCATTAGACATTGCTGAACACAAATATGGATATTTTATAGCAGTAAAACATATAAGGATGATGATAGAGACAGCCAAATTGCAGTGTTTGTGTGAAAAATGCATCCAAAAAACTTGACCACTAAATTTTGGTCAAGTTTTGTAATTTAGGGGCCAATTTATCAATGTGTATCTGGCATGATACGCTGTAAGTTCCAACGGGAATAGGGCCCTCAATTCCCCCTGTATTTGTCTGTAAAATTTTGTTTTTTATTGTATTGTTTCTCCATTGTACTATTATCCTTATACCCATGGGCAGCGCTGCGGAATCTGTTGGCGCTTTATAAATAAAGACTAATAATAATAATAATAGCGTATCATGTCCAACAGATATTTCTGAATGCTGACAGCATACGCTGTCAGCATTTAACATTGCACAAGCAGTTCACCAGAACGGCTTGTGCAATGCTGCCCCCTGCAGATTCCCGGACAATCTGCCGCTAGCAGGGGGTGTCAATCAGTCCGATCGTATAGGATCGGGCGGATTGCAGACCGCAGCATCAGAGGCAGTGCACCAGTTATGGAGTAGCGGTCTGAAGGCTCACGCCGAAAAAGGGGCATCAAGCTCCATTCGGAGCTTGATAATTCGGCCTCTAAGTGTCTACAAAAAAAAAACAGTAGACCCTTTTGAAATACCCTTGGTAATCTACTTTTGCAAAAGTTATGCCATAATGGGGTAATTTTTTTCCTAGGCTGTCTCAAAGGCAACATAGGCCCAGAAAATCAATGTGCCAAATTTCCATGTAAATGGGCAGGTCCTATATTTGGCCCTCAAACTTCCTGAAACCCCATAAAACCTCTACATGGGGCATTATTTTGTACTCAAAGGACATCGCTGAACACAAATATGGTTGCTGTATAGCAGCAAAACATATTAGGATGATGATAGAAACAGCCAAAATGCAGAGTTTATGTGAAAAATGCATTAAAAAAATATGACCACTACATTTCGCCAAGAGTTGTGACTAAGTGGCTAGAAAAAAGACTAGACATAGCCCTTTTGGAATACCCTGGGTTGTATACTTTTGCAAAAGGTATGCCATGATGGGGAAATATTCATTCCTTGGCTGTCATAATGTCTCAAAGGTGACATAGGCCCAGTGCCAAATTTCCATGTATGAAGAAATGGGTAGGCCCTATATTTGAGCCTGTATCTTCCTTAAACCCCATTAAACCTGTACATGGGGTACTGTTGTACTCATAGGACATTGCTGAACACAATATATATTATATATATATATATATATATATATATGTATAGCAGCAAAAAATATTAGGATGATGATAGAAACAGCCAAACTCCAGTGATTGTGTGAAAAATGTATACAAAAAAAATGACCACTAAATTTGGCAAGATGTGTCATAGGGGCCTATTTATCAAAGCGTCAACTGAAAATACGCTTGGATTCCTCGTCGTATTTGTCGCGAGATTCATCCGCAGTAGTTATCAAAGCATCAAGATCAGCAAATGTTGAAATTTGTGACGTGATATACGATCCCGCAATCTCAATCCGACGCAGATCAATGCTTGCGTCATTACAAATATTTTGAATTCAGATTCAACTCTATTTGAACCTTTTCCAAATGTATCAAACATTTAACAGGTACGCTTGCGTGTATTCTGACGTAGTGTACCTAGTTTTCAATCCGCCACCCTTGAGATCGCGGATGCCATAGAACTCAATGGGAAACTGAAAACACAGAAAGCTTATGTTCGATGCTGCAAGAGAATGAAGTATATTACATAATAAAAGTAAATTAGAAACTCTATTACAATTGTATACCCTTTCTAAATCAAACAATATTATTGCTCCACATTTGGTGCACTAGTAGATGTAGGGATAAAAATGATATTACTACTTATGGATTATGCTACAAATTTGTCTCTCATTACAAAGCAAGGGGACAATATTATTTCTACAAATGTGTTGAAAAGTTTTGCCCCAAATTTGTCACACTAATAGATATAGAAATAAAAATTAAATAAATACACAACATAATATAGTTAACTTCCTTTTTATTTTTTTGTGAAAAATCTATGTGCACCATGTTTAAGCCATGTAATACAAGTATCACTCTCCACTTCGCACCAATTTTGATGCAACACTTTTCTCAACAATTATGACGCAAACTCCTAAACAACCCACACACTAGTACATTTTTCAACCACTTTTGATTGGAATATGCATAATCACATGATTTATGACATCAGCCAATCTGATTCAAATATACATTTTAAACTATCACTAACAAATCAAATTGCTCGATATTTGTGTAATTGATCACTCATCAGTGCCATTTGTTACATTGTGTATTATACTTTGAAAGTATGTATATGTGAAATTAGTATTAAAGGGACATGACACCCAGATTTTTTCTTTCATGATTTAGAAAGAGAATGCAATTTTAAACATCTTTCTAATTTACTTATATTATCTAATTTGTTTTATTCTCTTGATATTCTTTGCTGAAAAGCATATCTAGATATGCTCAGCAGCTGCTGATTGGTTGCTGCACATAGAAGCCTCGTGTGATTGGCTCACCATGTGCATTGCTTTTTTCTTCAACTAAGGATATCTAAAAAATTAAGCAAAATAAATAATAGAAGTAAATTGTAATGTTGTTTAAATTTCTATTCTCTATCTGAATCATGAAAGAAAGATTTTGGGTTTAGTGGCCCTTTAAAGATAAACATTGATGCTGACATTAGGACACAGAGTGTAATATTTTAGACAATGATTTTAAAATTGGAATGATGTTTGATTCAATAAAATCTTAAGCTGATAGCTCAAAGGGATAGTTTACCTAATATTAAACTGTCATGATTCAGATACAGCAGAAATTAAAATCACCTCTTTACTGTCAAGCTATTTTCAGTGTATTTTTCAGCTATTTTTCAGTGTATTTCTTCCTTCTCTTGACTTTATTTTTCAGTAAGAAATGTCATCTTATATGCCAGCCCATTTTATAACACCTGTGTAGGGGTGGTTTTTTAAAACTAGATTGCAATCAGGAGGCATTACACAGGTACAGAGAGAAAACTGGCCCAGCTCTTAAAATATCCATTGATTTTAAATAAATACATATGATAACCTGGTGACATGCTATATTCACAATTAATCATGCTCAGAATAATAATACATTTACACTATGTAAAGTGAAGGTCAAGTTACAAGCACAGCCTCACGGCATTGCATAGTGGTATAAATAAACACAGAGATTAGTGATGTTGCGAACCTAAAATAGGTTCAATTCAATAGGCAGGCAAACTTTAAAACCTACAAGGACTCTTTCTGGCCACAATAGTGATGGAAAAGTTGTTTCAAGGGTACTAACACCTGGACTGTCGCATGCTGGAGGGGGATCCCTGGCAAAACTCCCATGGAAAATTACATAGTTTATGCAGAGTCTGCTTTTAAGCCATAATGGGCCTAAATCAACTAACATTCCCAAATTGTTTGCAATAACGTGCTTTAAAACATCAGTTATGATTTCCTATCTATCAGGTAGTGTAAGGGTTACGGCCGCATCACAGTGACAGACCAAACTCCAAGTGTTACGCACCGCAATCAACCGCAAACAGTCCACTTGATATAGATAGATTTGATAGATAGATACATAGATAACATAGCTCAATCAATGCAATATACATATGATCGATACACTGTACATAGCTCAATAGATGCAATATACATTCGATCGATACGAATTACATCGATCAATAGATGCAATATACATTTGATAGATAAGAATGTTATCGAATCAAAGATGCAATATACATTTTATAGATACGAATGACATCAACCAAAATATGTTATATACATTTTATAGATACAAATTACATCGATCAATAGATGCAATCTACATTTGATCGATACGTTTGATAGTTCAATCGATTTGATATATAAATAAATGGATTTGAAATATATATAATTTCCCTGACAGAGTATAACAATAAGACATGCGGTCTGTGACATGTGGTGTGTTAAGTAGTACTATTCTTAACATTTTACTACAACCTGTTACTCCCCCTATCAGATGAGGTCTATATGGCCTTCATTTGTGGAACTGGGAGATGGAAGAAGATGATTGCTCTGTCCTCCTATTTCAAATTTGTCAGAAACACAAGTGGCTGTCTCAAAACATCCCGGACAGAAGATAGATTGATAGATAGGATAGATAGATATACATAGATTGCTAGTTAGATAGAATTGATAGAAGAGAAATAGATAGATTTGTTAGATATATAATTACCCTGATAAAGCCTAATAATTAAACATGCGTTCTTGGACCCAACTAGGTTGTGTTAAGTAGTACTATTCTTTGCACTTTCAGCCCTGTAACTCCCCCTATTGGTGGAGGTCTATATTGCGCTTATGATTACCCTGACAAAGTATAACAACAAGACACGCGGTCTGGGACCCATGGTAATTTTGTTGTGTTAAGTAAAACTTTTCTTATCACTTGAATTGCTCTTACCCCCCCCCCCCTTTTCTTGGAGCTCTATATGGCCTGCATGATTAGCCTGACAAAGTATAATAATAAAACATCTGGTCTTGGATCCATGGTAATTAGGTTGTGTTTAAGTAGTACTATTCTTATAACTGTAATCCCTGTTACTCCCCCTATCAAGGGAGGTCTATATGGCCTGCATGATTACCCTGACAAAGTATAACATCAAGACACACGATGTTGGACCCATGATAACTAGCTTGTGTTAATTAGTACTTTTCTTAGCACTTTAATCCCTGTTCCCCCCCCTATCGGGGGTGTTCTATATGGCCTGCCTGATTACCCTGAAAAAATATAATAATAAGACATGCGGTCTGGTACCCATTTTAACTAGGTTGTGTTTTAAGTACTACCATTCTTAGCACTTTAATCTCTGTAATTCCCCCTATTTGGTGAGGTCTATACGGCCTGGATGATTACCCATACAAAATATAATAATAAGACATCTGCTCTTGGTCTGCGACCCATGGTAACTATGTTGTGTTAATTAGTAATAGGGCCTGGCACACAGGCTGGCAGATATGAGTCGTGGATGGTAGGTAGGGCAGCAATTTAACACAGTATGCTGTGTAAGTGACAAAAACACAGGCCTGATAGAAAATTAATTTAGATTACACTAGCAAAATATTTTAAAATTTTAGATTTTAATATTAAAATTATGTTAGTGCAATGCACATATGACTCTATGAGTGGTCACACTGGCTGGCTGCTACGTAGGGCAGCAATTAACAACAGTATGCTGTGTAAGTCAGATAGACAGTTAGACACAGGCCTGATAGAAAATAAAATTAGATTACACTAGCATAATGATTTAAAGACTTTTTTTGGGCAATTTAAAGAAAAAGGTTAAGCACATACATATGAGTCGTGGCTGATAGCCTTGGAAGGGCAGCTATTAAAAACAGTAGGCTCTGTAAGTCAGATACACACACGCCTGATAGAAAATACTATTAGATTACACTAGAAAAATGATTTAAATTATTTTTTTGGGGGGGAAATTAAAAAAAGGTTAAACACATATGAGTCGTGGCTCATAGACTAGGGAGGGCAGCAAGTAAACACAGTAGGCTCTGTATGTCAGCAAAACACACAGGCCTGATAGAAAATTATATTAGATTACACTATCAAACAAATTTAAAAATTTTTTTTTATATATATTTAAATTAAGGTGAAGAAGATATGAGTGCTGGGTGGCTGCCTGGCACAGACCAATTAACCAAAAGACTGAAAAAAATGAGGTATATTAATGCTGAGTGAGCCTGACAGACACAGGCCTGATAGTAAATGTAATTAGATTACACTAGCAAAATATATATATTTTTTTAATTTAAAATAATGTTATAAACGGATATTAACACTGGTGGCTGGCACAGAGCAATGAACCAGAGTATATGCTGTGTGACACAGGCCTGATAGAAAATGAAAAAAAATTACACTAGCAAAATAATAAAATATTTTGGTTAGTTAAATTTAAACTAATGTTGTTAGGGAAATATCAGTGGTGGCAGTAATCACAGCATATGCTGTGAGCCTTAAACACACAGCCTGAAAGCCAGGCAAATGCTAATAAAAAAAAAACGGAAAAAAAAAAAACGGCACGAAATATAGCCCTAAAAAGGGCTTTTTGGGGTGCTGTGCTTGCAGCAGAGATGAGTGGAGTCCTTCTGGACTGTAGTAGACACTAAATACACTAGCCTAGCTATGTTTTTCCTATTAATGTCAGGAGCAAAAACACAACACGTCCTCTCATTAAGAAAGCAAGGTCATTATGAGTCTAAAATGGCGGATTCCGAGTAGCTGGGAGGGTCTTTGAGGGAGTGTCTGATGTTGATTGGCTCTAATGTGTCAGGCGGCTGTGACATAAAGGGTCAAAGTTTCCTCAATGATGACACATAGGGGCGGATCGAACATCGCCATGTGTTCGCTCACAAACGCGAACAAGCTATGTTCGCTGTGAACCGTTCGCGGGCGAACAGTTCTGGACATCACTAACAGAGATATGATAGACAACATTGTTTAGAACAAAAAAAGGAACTTAGGGACATGTAAAATGTTTGCAAAAGATTTCTGTCATAACACACACACACACATATATATATATATATATATATATATATATATATATATATATATATATATATATATATATATATATACATACATACAAGTATGTGCAAAGATATATGTACAAATTCTAGCATTATAAAAAAAAAACATGAGATAAAAGCATATCTTGACTATGAGAAATACAAATACACATTAATTTATGAGAAAGTATCATATAACATATTATTTTTGTATAGCAAATAAATATAAAAATAGCTTTCTATGAGATATTGTTTGTTTTATTTCTTGGACATTAACAGATGAAAAATAAAAGACTAGCTTTAGAAAAATGAGCTTGTTCATGGACAGTAATAAAATTGTATAAATAAAGTTGGGAAAAATCTGAATAACTGCGTCATCGTTGACTGTTAGTTAACAACAGTCCGATGCTCATCGCTCCGTACTTGACGTGCATGTTTTTGATGCTTTTTTTAAATAAATAAGGGAATCTTATGTGGATCCGCATCAGCGATGTCTGGCTATGTCTGGCGAGCGTATTGACGCCGGCAAATGCACTGAGATTGACGCTTTTATAAATATGCCCCTAAGTGGCTACAAAAAAAAAGATTAGACATATACTTTTTTAGTATACCCTGGGTTGTCTTCTTTTGCAAATGGTATGCCAAGATGTGGTAATTTTTATTCCTGGGTTGCCATAATCCCTCTAAGGGGACATAAGTCCAGAAAATCAATGTGCCAAATTACCATGTAAATGGGCAGGCCCCATATTTAGCCCTGTAACTTCCCAAAACCCCATAAAACTATATACAGGGAGTGCAGAATTATTAGGCAAGTTGTATTTTTGAGGATTAATGTTATTATTGAACAACAGCCATGTTCTCAATGAACCCAAAAAACTCATTAATATCAAAGCTGAATATTTTTGGAAGTAGTTTTTAGTTTGTTTTTAGTTTTAGCTATTTTAGGGGGATATCTGTGTGTGCAGGTGACTATTACTGTGCATAATTATTAGGCAACTTAACAAAAAACAAATATATACCCATTTCAATTATTTATTTTTACCAGTGAAACCAATATAACATCTCAACATTCACAAATATACATTTCTGACATTCAAAAACAAAACAAAAACAAATCAGTGACCAATATAGCCACATTTCTTTGCAAGGACACTCAAAAGCCTGCCATCCATGGATTCTGTCAGTGTTTTGATCTGTTCACCATCAACATTGCGTGCAGCAGCAACCACAGCCTCCCAGACACTGTTCAGAGAGGTGTACTGTTTTCCCTCCTTGTAAATCTCACATTTGATGATGGACCACAGGTTCTCAATGGGGTTCAGATCAGGTGAACAAGGAGGCCATGTCATTAGATTTTCTTCTTTTATACCCTTTCTTGCCAGCCACACTGTGGAGTACTTGGACGCGTGTGATGGAGAATTGTCCTGCATGAAAATCATGTTTTTCTTGAAGGATGCAGACTTCTTCCTGTACCACTGCTTGAAGATGGTGTCTTCCAGAAACTGGCGGTAGGACTGGGAGTTGAGCTTGACTCCATCCTCAACCCGAAAAGGCCCCACAAGCTCATCTTTGATGATACCAGCCCAAACCAGTACTCCACTTCCACCTTGCTGGCGTCTGAGTCGGACTGGAGCTCTCTGCCCTTTACCAATCCAGCCATGGGCCCATCCATCTGGCCCATCAAGACTCACTCTCATTTCATCAGTCCATAAAACCTTAGAAAAATCAGTCTTGAGATATTTCTTGGCCCAGTCTTGACGTTTCAGCTTGTGTGTCTTGTTCAGTGGTGGTCGTCTTTCAGCCTTTTTTACCTTGGCCATGTCTCTGAGTATTGCACACCTTGTGCTTTTGGGCACTCCAGTGATGTTGCAGCTCTGAAATATGGCCAAACTGGTGGCAAGTGGCATCTTGGCAGCTGCACGCTTGACTTTTCTCAGTTCATGGGCAGTTATTTTGCGCCTTGGTTTTTCCACACGCTTCTTGCGACCCTGTTGACTATTTTGAATGAAACGCTTGATTGTTCGATGATCACGCTTCAGAAGCTTTGCAATTTTAAGAGTGCTGCATCCCTCTGCAAGATATCTCACTATTTTTGACTTTTCTGAGCCTGTCAAGTCCTTCTTTTGACCCATTTTGCCAAAGGAAAGGAAGTTGCCTAATAATTATGCACACCTGATATAGGGTGTTTATGTCATTAGACCACACCCCTTCTCATTACAGAGATGCACATCACCTAATATGCTTAATTGGTAGTAGGCTTTCAAGCCTATACAGCTTGGAGTAAGACAACATGCATAAAGAGGATGATGTGGTCAAAATACTCATTTGCCTAATAATTCTGCACTCACTGTATGGGCATACTGTTGTACTCATATGAGATCACTGAACACAAATATGCATGTTTATCTCAGTAAAACATATGATGATGATGGAAACCGCCAAAATGCAGTGCTTGTATGAAAAACGCAAAAAAACAAAATGGGACCACAAAATTTGTCCTTTTTGAATACCCTGGGTTGTCTACTCTTGCAAATGGTATGCCATGATGGGGTTATTTGCATTCCTGGGCTGCCATAATGGCCTCTAGTTATCAAGCCATCAACCGCAAATACGCTGGAATTCCGCAGCGTATTTGTGGTGAGGCTGATTCGCCTTAGTTATCAACCCCTACTGGCTGGCAAAAGTAGAATATAGTGACATAACCTACGATCCGCCGGACTCATTCTGACACAGATCGATGGTTACGTCACTACAGATGTTCCGAATGCAAGTTCGGCACAATATGACTACTTTTAGTAGTTATCAAACTACTACCAGGTATGCTTGCCACTATTCAGGGCCAGCTTACCTGGATTTCAATCCGACCTGGAGGCGGTGGATCCCATAGGAATCAATGGGAGTCTGACCATAGCGAAAGTTCATGTTCGCTGCTGCCCGATATACCATTGATTCCTTTGGGAAACGTCTGCACCTAACACCCTAACATGTACCCCGAGTCTAAACACCCCTAATCTGCCCCCCCCTACACCGCTGCAACTAAATAAATGTATTACCCCCTAAACCGCCGTTCCGGACCCCGCCGCAACTATAATAAACATGTTAACCCCTAAACCACCACTCCCTGACCCCGCCGCCACCTACATTATACATATTAACCCCTAATCTGCCGCCCCCTATACCGCTGCCACCTACATAAACTTATTAACCCCTATCCTGCGGATCCCGGACCCCGCCGCAACTAAATACATTGTTTAACCCCTAAACCGCTGCTCCCGGACCCCGCCGCCACTAATATTAAAGTTATTAACCCCTATACTGCCCCCCTATACTGCCGCCACCTATATTAAAATTATTAACCCCTAAACCTAAGTCTAATACTAACCCTAACCCCCCTAACTTAAATATTTTTTTAATAAATCTAAATAATATTACTCATATTAACTAAATTAATCCTATTTAAAACTAAATACTTACCTGTAAAATAAAATAAACTATTTAATAACTATTGTACCTCGTTAAAATAAATACAAAGTTGCCTGTAAAATAAAAATAAATCCTAAAATAGCTACAATGTAACTATTAGTTATATTGTAGCTATTTTAGGATTTATTTTTATTTTACAGGCAACTTTGTATTTATTTTAACTAGGTAGAATAGTTATTAAATAGTTATTAACTATTTAATAACTACCTAGCTAAAAGAAGTACAAAATTACCTGTAAAATAAATCCTAGCCTAAGTTACAATTAAACTTAACACTACACTATCATTATTAATTAATTATATAAATTAACTACAATTACCTAAAATTAAATTAAATTAAATTAAACAGACTAAACTATAGTACAAAAAAACACTAAATTACAGAAAATAAAAAAGAATTACAAGAAGTTTAAACTAATTACACCTAATCTAAGCCCCCTAATAAAATAATAAAGCCCCCCAAAATAAAAAAATGCCCTACCCTATTCTAAATGACCAAGTAACCAGCTCTTTTACCAGCCCTTAAAAGGGCTTTTTGCGGGGCATTGCCCCAAAGTAATCAGCTCTTTTACCTGTAAAAAAAAAATACAACCTTCCCCCCCAACATTAAAACCTACCACCCACATACCCCTACTCTAACCCACCCCAACCCCCCTTAAAAAAACCTAACACTAACCCCCTGAAGATCATCCTACCTTGAGCCGTCTTCACCCAACCGGGCCAAAATCTTCATCCAAGTGGCACAGAAGAAGTCCTTCATCCAGCAGAAGTCTTCATCCAGGCAGCGTCTTCAATCTTCATCCATCCGGAGCAGAGCGGAGCCATCTTCAAAGGAGCCGACGCGGAGCCATCCTTTTCAACCGACGACTGAACGACGAATGAAGGTTCCTTTAAGGGACGTCATCCAAGATGGCGTCCCTCGAATTCCGATTGGCTGATAGGATTCTATCAGCCAATTGGAATTAAAGTAGGAAAAATCTGATTGGCTGATTCAATCAGCCAATCAGATTGAAGTTCAATCCGATTGGCTGATCCAATCAGCCAATCGGATTGAGCTCGCATTCTATTGGCTGTTCCGATCAGCCAATAGAATGCAAGCTCAATCCGATTGGCTGATTGGATCAGCCAATCGGATTGAACTTCAATCTGATTGGCTGATTGAATCAGCCAATCAGATTTTTCCTACATTAATTCCGATTGGCTGATAGAATCCTATCAGTCAATCGGAATTTGAGGGACACCATCTTGGGTGACGTCCCTTAAAGGAACCTTCATTCGTCGTTCAGTCGTCGGTTGAAGAGGATGGCGCCGCGTCGGCTCCTTTGAAGATGGCTCCGCTCATCTTCGGATGGATGAAGATTGAAGACGCCACCTGGAGGAAGACTTCTGCGGGATGGAGGACCTCTTCTGCGCCACTTGGATGAAGATTTCGGGCCAGTTGGTGAAGACGGCTCCAGGTAGGGTGATCTTCAGGGGGTTAGTGTTAGGTTTTTTTAAGGGGGGTTTGGGTGGGTTAGAGTGGGTTAGAGTAGGGGTATGTGGGTGGTGGGTTTTAATGTTGGGGTGGTTGTATTTTTTTTTACAGGTAAAAGAGCTGATTACTTTGGGGCAATGCCCCACAAAAAGCCCTTTTAAGGGCTGGTAAAAGAGCTGGTTACTTTGTAATTTAGAATAGGGTAGGGTATTTTTTATTTTGGGGGGCTTTATTATTTTATTAGGGGGCTTAGATTAGGTGTAATTAGTTTAAACTTCTTGTAATTCTTTTTTATTTTCTGTAACTTAGTGAGGGGGGTTGTACTATAGTTTAGTTTATTTCATTTAATTTAATTTTAGGTAATTGTAGTTAATTTATTTAATTTATTTAATGATAGTGTAGTGTCAGGTTTAATTGTAACTTAGGTTAGGATTTATTTTACAGGTTATTTTGTAAGTATTTTAACTAGGTAGTTATTAAATAGTTAATAACTATTTAATAACTATTGTACCTAGTTAAAATAAATACAAAATTGCCTGTAAAATAAAAATAAATCCTAAAATAGCTACTATAAAATTATTAGTTATATTGTAGCTATTTTAGGTTATTTTACAGGTAAGTATTTAGTTTTAAATAGAAATAATTTAGTTAATACTAGTAAGTTTTATTTAATTTATTAAAATAATATTAAAGTTAGGGGGGTATTAGTGTTTGACTTAGGTTTAGGGGTTAATAAGTTTAATATAGGTGGCGGCGGGGTCCGGGAGTGGTGGTTTAGGGGTTAAAAAATTATTTGTGGCGGGGTCTGGGAACCGTAGGATAGGGGTTAATAACTTGAATATAGGTGGCAGCGGTGTAGTGGGGGCAGGATAGGGGTTAATAGGTATGATGTAGGTGGCGGCGGAGTTCGGGAGCGGCGGTTTAGGGGTTAATACATTTATTATAGTTGCGGCAGGGTCCAGGAGCGGCGGTTTAGGGGGTAATAACTTTATTTAGTTGTGGGGGGCTCCAGGAGCAGTGGTTTAGGCGGTAAAACAGTGTAGTTTAGTGTGGGTGCTTAGTGACAGGCTATCAAAAAAGCTGCAAAGAAGCCGATGAGCAGCGAGATCGATGACTGTCAGTTAACAACAGTCCGCTGCTCATCGCTCCATACTTGGTGCGCGGCTTCTTGACAGCTTTTTTTATAACTTTGGCGAACGTATTCAGGTCGGCGGCGGCGATGGTAGGCGAGCTTAGGCGAGTGTATTGGGCCGGCGAATGCAGGTAAGAAGACGGCTTCATAACTAGAGGCCAATGTCTCAAAGGAGGCCCAGAAAATCAATGTGCCAAATATTATGTAAATGGTTTGGCCCATGTTAGGCCCTGTAACTTCCTGAAATCCCATAAAATCTGTACATGGGTGGTATTGTTTTACCTGTGGGACATTTCTAAACACAAATATGGGTGTATTGCAGTGATGTCTATCAGGATTATAATATTCACAATAAAATTTCTTGGAAAACATAACATTTCCTACTTCTTTTACTCTTATTTGATGTTAAAAGAAAACCCTGTTTGTCAAATAAAAAACAATATATATCAAGTGTGGGTACACTTAGGGGCCGATTTATCAAGCTCAGTATGGAGCTTGATGCCCCTAAAGGCTCGCCGGAAACAGAAGTTATGAAGCAATGGTCTAAAGACCACTGCTCCATAACTTGTCCTCCTGCTCTGAGGCAGAGGACAGAAATCAACCCGATCGAATACGATCGGGTTGATTGACACCCCCTGCTAGCGGCCAATTGGCCACAAATCTGCAGGGGGCGGCATTGCACCTGGTCCATTGATAAATGCTGACAGTGTATGCTGTAGGCATTTATCGATGTGCGGCGGACATGATACGCTACATCGTATCATGTCCACTCACACATTCATAAATATACCCCTTAATGTGAAAGAGGTAAATTATTGTTGAACAAACATATAGTTTTGTTTACTTTCAGAACTTGGACAATTGTCTACATCATGAAGGGGTTAAAACATTTGTGTGTTTTTCAGGTAATAAAAGTTAACATAAACCTTTGGGATGACAGATGTTTGTAAATCAAATCGGGCTACAAAAAGTAAAATAAAATAAACATTTGTTAAAACTTGAAAAAAAAAAATATAGCAAATACTCATAGTTATTGAAATCACAAATTCAGAAACATATTAAATATGAAAAAAAAAGATTTGTGGTCACATTTTTAGTTGGTCCATTCTAATTATCTTTTTTAGAGATCTAATTTTTAAAGGTTCCTTGGTAAATCAAGAATTTCAGTGAAACAATAAAAAAGAAACCTGTTTTATTTTATTATAATCTCATCCTTACTGGAACCAAATATTGGAGTGCAGAGGAAATAAAAAAATTTTGCAGCCAACTGGGACATTGCCCTACAGCTAACTGGCATCTGCGGTAAGCATGTCTGCTTTACACCAGATAATTAAAAACAAGTACGACAATTGTGGAAAATGTATACATTTTGCATTTATGCTTAAATTACTAAATTTTTGCACCTGTTTTTCTACTTGCTTGTAAAATGTGTAGATTCAGTTATACATCTGGAAATATCTTGTATCTAAGTGTAAAATTGCTGTGAAACTTTGATTAATCCCTTGCATTTCTAGAGTATTTATTCAACTACAGTATGAACACTGTTAAAGAAGGAGGCTTATGAAAGAGCAGTTTCATATATGGATATTACACAATTAAAGAATAAAATATACAACTGGAAGAAGAGGAAACAATAAAAACATGAAATGAAAAAGTATATACAATACTACATAGCATGGTTATCCACCTTACTGTCCATGACCATCTTGCATTCTCAATTTTGCTTATTTTTATCTTTTAATCATAAAGATAGCTTGCACTTTGCAGTACTTAAATATCATGCCACAAGCTGCGTAAGTGGAAGACATAGACAGTGGAGGGACCAGCATGGGACTGAAACAAGCTAAGGGTTAATGCTGGAAGGAGTGAGATAGGAGAAGAGGGCAGTCTGGGGTCTAGTTGCAACAATGTTGCTAGTGTAGGGAGGAGCTCCCCTTCTTACCTTAAAAATGAGCAGCACAGCTTCCTGACCCTCTTCTTCCTGGATCCTGGAGCAGAGACGTTTTCATTTTTCCTGCAGTGAATTCTAAACTTCTACATGCAGCGTCCAAGAAGAACCAGGCTTCCTCCAAAGCGATTCCAGGCCCTGAATTTCTCAAAACCTGGAAAAGAAAAGCAGATAAGTGATATGGATAATATTGAGGAGTTAGATGATTTTGTCCCAGCAACACAATACACATATTCAGTTGATGCAACACATAGCACCATTCCCAGATCAGATACAACAGTGGCTGATGTCCATGCGGTCAGCAACTGCACTGATTCAGCCTATGCCACTGAGGCAATGGTCAGGCCTTCTGGCGAGGAGGCTTCTAGTGCATATGGGGGCCTTGCTATTGGTTTGGTGGTATGCCAAATGGAGCCTCAGTCCTCAGTGTTGTTTGACAGTAAGGTAGAGTCACATACACCATTACATACCCCATTAGCTAGGCCGCGGCCTACTTCAATCACAGCATCGGTTGCCACGGGTTACCCTGCCCCCTACATTGTTAATGACCCCCCTGGCCCTTCTCATACTAGCGGAGACAAGGACCTAAATATTGGTGGTTCAGTGGGGGCCCCGCAAAATCAGAATCCTTGTCTGCATGGCCCGATAATTAATGATGCGTCGGTGGCGTCGGCGGTAGGCACTCGTCACGTGGTAAAGTCAGAGTGGAAGCTCTTGAAGGAGGTGCGCTCAGGAATGGGATGATAGATGGAAATCAAAAAAATCAAATCGTAGGCAGCTCTTCCGATACGTGCGGGACGAAGGATGTATCTATAGCTGGAGAAAAAGAAGGCGCCAATAGGGTGATAACGCTAAACACCAGATAGAGTGTGGGGAGGATGAGAGCAATACTCACAAACGGAGTGGCACTGTGACGTGCCTAGAAGTGCAGACCGGGACCTCAACGTCGCCCGGAAGACCAACAGCAGCAAATCCTCAGTCAGGAACGTCCTTGGTATGGCCAATCAGGATCCTAGTATAGAGACACACCTTCCTCTGTGTTCTGAGATTCTGTACACTTACAGAAGGAAATCAGTAGGCCGTAGACAGGGTATACAACTCAGGTCACTCGATATTGGCACAGTCCAAAGTAGGAAAGAGGGGAGATCAAACTCCACAGGATCAGCAAAGTCCAGCGCACCCGGCAGCAAATGAGACTCAACAAGTAATAAATGCCAAGTAGTTACCTGTTTATTATGAACATGTGGACAAAACGGCTGAACTAGCCAAAAATGCCAAATAGCAAAGTGCTCCAACACGTAAGAAAATTACAGCAAAAGACAGGCAGCTAGTTCAGCCGTTTTGTCCACATGTTCATAATAAACAGGTAACTACTTGGCATTTATTACTTGTTGAGTCTCATTTGCTGCCGGGTGCGCTGGACTTTGCTGATCCTGTGTTTGTTTGGGGGCGTTGATGGAGTGCTCCGTTTTCCTTTGCAGATGAGTGAAACTGAAACGTCATCACGGACGTTGAGCAAGAGGGTGTGTACACTACATGAAGAGCGTCATATGATCGAACTAGACACGCTGTTTGTGTCTGAGCACTTCCCTAGCTGCGAGAGATCAAACTCCAGCAGGGTATATATAAAACAAGTTTATTAAAATGTTTAAAATAAAGCAATGCGTTTCTCGGCTACACAGAGACGTTTCATCAGGCTATAATCAATTGACTGTGCCAATATCGAGTGACCTGAGTTGTATACCCTGTCTACGGCCTCCTGATTTCCTTCTGTAAGTGTACAGAATCTCGGAACACAGAGGATGGTGTGTCTCTACACTAGGATCCTGATTGGACATACCAAGGACGTTCCTGACTGAGGATTTGTTGCTGTTGGTCTTCCGGGCGACATTGAGGTCATGGTCTGCACTTCTAGGCATGTCACAGTGCCACTCCATTTGTGAGTATTGCTCTCATCCTCCCCACGCTCTATCTGGTGTTTAGCGTTATCACCCTATTGGCGCCTTCTTTTTCTCCAGCTATAGATACATCACTCGTCACGTGGTACCTGCTATAGCTCCTATTAACTTACCTGCAGCCTCCGTGACATCCTTGTTCGCCGCAATCCCTCTGTCGGCAGCCTCGGCGGTTTCCTCCTTCCTCGCATCCCTGGGGGTGGCCATGACTCCTCCAAGCATTACCCTCCAAGCGGTGTCCTCGTCAGCATTTACGGAAGTGGGCAAAGGAAGCTCCGCCACTTCCAGTGACGTCATAACACCGCATTCGCGCCCAGACACGGAAGGAGATGAAGGCAATTGACCAGGTCCTCTTGTGAACAACGCAGGTGAGCACCATAAGAGGACACCGGTAGGGGAATGATTGCCTATCTCCTTGGGGGCAATTAGAGGGGCAAAAAGTATTCAAACAAGGGGCAATACAAGAGTGGCAATTAGGAGGGGCAGGGCCTCAGGAAGTAGCGCATCAAATAAAAAAGGCGCTGGGGTAAATGTATCACAGGGAAATGGTGGTGCCACTCGCTATAAGGTGTCATAAGGGGTATTTTCTAAAGGTGATAGAGGAGCATATACTCAGTTATATAAAATGAGAATGCAGCAAAGGGAGAAAGGGAATGAGTGGTACGCATCTAATAAGAGTGACACAGTTTGTAGCAGCGTGATAGCTGGTGAGACACATGAATGCAGTAATACTGTGGGGGGCCTTTCTAAACAGGTTTTGTCACACAATGTGAGAAATGTATGTGTAACTACTAGGGCATCACCTCACACAGCCATACAGGTTCCAGTTATGAATGATATGGTGAATGTATCGATTAACACTGCACCTGATAGTGTGAATGGGAAACACAATATTATCACATTAGCCAGTGCATCAGGGACTAATGGTATTGATGGTATGAATGTCCAGAACCCTCCCATTAACATTAGAGACAGTATCACATTATCTACTACGGACAATGTTAGGTTGGGGCAGAATAATCCCATACCTCAGTTGCAGAGTGTGTCAGGGTACAATGCATGGTCACATACAAATACAACTGAAAATGAGGCTTTGAGAGTAGAGAATGCTAATCCTTCCACTACTAGTGTTCGTTTTGCTCGCAAAATCTTATCTATTTTGCAGGTTGCTGCTCAAGTAGATTCAATTTTGCCTGCGGTCCCTGTTCAGGCAAATACTTTGCTGCAGGCACCTAACCCAGTAGGAGCATGGGATAATCCAGGTCCAGCGGCGGCAACTCTCCAGACAGCAGGTGGTGAACCAGGGAGAGACAACCCAGCGGCGCCCACAAGTCAGGCAGCGCCATCATCTGCGGATGGTAATACTGGGGCATTTATACATGACCGACCTGACATTCTAGAATTTTCTTTAACAGAATCAGACTCTGACAGTGACACTTCATTGGGGCTTAAACCTAAGGGGCAGAAACGTATGTTTTCAATGGTAAAAAAGATGTGGCAGGAATTCCAAGGGAGTACTTTTAAAAGAGCAGGTCAGCAGCAGCAGCAATTAGCATTAGTGGAACATTCCCCGGAAATTCCAGGCCAAATAGTTGAGCACCCTTTACTTAACCTCATTTCAGAGCGAAAGGTTGCCTTACACAGTGATTCATTGCCCGCCTATACCCCTTCCTTGCATGGACACTTGAAACCTAAAACAGTCAAGAAAATTCAACAAGGAAAATATGTTAATGTCTTCAAGCTTTCGGCAGAAGCATACAGACAGAAGGAGAGGAGCTCTGATGGCATTGGTCCTAAAAGGTTCAGGCGCCCGGAGACATTTGATGAATGGCTGGTTTGTTTCAGAGTGTACTCATCATGCTATTTAGAAAAATACCCCAGTCAGTGCCATGCTATCTTGAAATATACAGATAACATACACTGGATACAGAGGAGGTATGGTGATGGTGCGTGGAGGGATTATGATTCGGAGTTCAGGCAAAAGATAGCTGGGAGCCGGTGCTCACATTTGACAGCACCGATACCCATCTTTGGTAGCGCCTGGGCTCTCATGCTTCCTCCTCCACATCAACTGGCGCCCCTGGCCAGTTCTTTCGTTCACAAAAGGGTAAACGTAAGGCAGGTGCCTGTTGGACATTTCAAGAGGGCAAATGCGATAGGGGAAGCTCCTGCACCTTTCATCATTCCTGTAAGTTCTGCAGGGGCCCACACTCTGGCAACGAATGCCCAAAGATAAAGGACGTTCCAATGGGTAGAGCCACAAACAGATTTTCTGCTGTTACAAAGGGCACCAACTCTGGTGAGGGTTCACGCCCTTGAGCCTTGGTTGTGCCATTACCCAGACCGTCATGCAGCAAGGTTGTTGCTAGATGGTTTTACTCATGGCTTTCATATTCCCATAATTCAGGGTATTAAGGGGGCCTTTTGCCTTAGAAACTTGAAATCTGCTTATCAGTTTCCACAGGTAGTTAGGTCTAAACTGACTAAAGAAATCAGTTTGGGAAGGATTGTTGCCCCTTTCCCTTCCATCCCCCTGCCAAATCTAGTGGTGTCTGCTTTGGGGGTTGTCCCAAAGAAGAAAGCCGGTAAATTTTGTTTAATCCAGCATCTCTCTCACCCCAGGGGCAGTTCCGTTAATGATGCCATTAACCCAGATCTGAGCTCAGTAAAGTACCAATCGTTCAATAGTGCTTTTGAGTTGGTGAGGTCGGCTGGTAGGGGGTCCTTACTTGCGAAATAGATATTGAGGCTGCCTTCCGCTTGCTGCCGTTAAATCCAGCAGCTTTTCACCATATGTGAATTAAGTTTGAAGGTGGTTACTATGTTGATCGTTGCCTTCCTATGGGTTGCGCCCTTTCATGTGCTCTGTTTGAGACATTTAGTACTTTCCTGCATTGGGCAGTTAACCAGTTGGCGGGTGGTGATTTCATAGCTCACTACCTCGACGACTTTCTCCTAGTAGGAAGAAGGGATTCGCAGGATTGCAAGCTTCTCATGCAGACCATGAGAGATCTTATGTCGCAATTTGGGGTCCCCCTTGCCGAAGATAAGTCCTAGGGCCCTTGCACTTGTTTCACATTTTTGGGTATTCGGGTATTCAAATTGACATGGAGGCGATGTTGTGCAGGTTGCCTCATGACATAGTACAATCTTTGTTACTAGCAGTCCAATCAATTTCTGCCAGTTGTTTTATTGCCCTCCGCCAAATTCAATCTTTGCTAGGCCTCCTTAATTTTGCGGGAAGAGTTATTCCCATGGGGAGGGTCCTCACCTTCAAAGAGAATCGGGATGACTGATGGCATGAGGGCTGATTTGCAGGTATGGGAGGACTTCTTGAAAAATGTTAATGCATCCATCTTTGGCGTTCGCCCCCTACATCCAGCCAATCGTTACACTTATTTACAGATGCAGCTGGGTCCAAAGGCTACAGGGCTTACTTTCAAGGGCTATAGTGTGAAGGTCCTTGACCTTCAGACTGAAAAGAGAGGGGTTTGACACGGAACCTCACCCTATTAGAACATTTCCCGATAGTGTTAGTAGTAAAATTATGGGGGACATGCTTTGCAAATAAGACAGTGTTTTTTTTGACGGACAACCTCAGTGTTGTTCACGCAGTAAATAATCTATCAGCAACATCCACTGTGGTGGTTTGCCTGCTGAGACGCTTGGTGTTGCGCTGTTTAGAGCTTAACGTTCAATTTCAAGCTCAACATGTCCCCGGGGTTAATAATGTCCTTGCTGATGCTCTGTCGCAATTTGATTGCGTGACTTCCAGACTTCTTGCACCTAATGCTGCTCCGGAGAGTTTACCCTGTCTGTGGCAGCTTCTAAGTCACGGATATCCCTGCTCCCTTTAGTCCGAGCTTCCCTAGCCCCATCAACCTGGCGCTCTTATGTTAGCTTGTGGGACGAATGGGAACGATTCTGTCAAGACCGGAATTTGGAGGCGGTGGAGGCATCACAGGTTACATTGTGTGACTGGCTGGTGAGTCTTAGACAGTCGGGGGCTCGTCATGTAGCTATTCACTCTCGGCTAGCGGCATTGTCATTTTTCTTTCGTACCATGGGCATGTCTGACCCAACTAGTTCATTTTTTGTATGGCAGGTGGTGAAAGGATGGGGAAGATTGCAACCCCAGCATAAAGACCCTAGAGAGCCCATTACCTTAGCCCGGCTTGAGCGGCTGGTTGAGGTGTTATGGCATGTTTGCACTACACAACATAAGTTCTTGATATTTCGTGTAGCTTTAGTCCTTGCTTATTCTGCAGCTCTCAGGGTAGGCATATTAGTATCCCCTTCTAAAACACAGGTTGACAATGGCTTGTTGGCTGATCATTTACGGTTTTCTGGAAATGTAGGCCTGCAAACCTGTGGTCCCTATTAATGCATGCTAATGGGTACGCGTTATCCATCTGCCAGTTCCGCAAGGTCTTAGCAAAGGTGGCGGCGGTAGCAGGTTTAGATGTCACTCGGATAGCTTCCCATTCCTTTCGCATAGAGGCCGCAATTAATGCTGCGCTGACAGGATCCTCGGCAGAAGCTATTCGGCATTTGGGTAGATGGTGTTCTAATAGTTACCCGGGTTATGTTCGCCAAGTTGTTTAATGTTAGTTCAGTTGCCTTGTTTGTGTTTTTTACACTGTTAGTCATTGCAGGTGCATCAAAAGGTACCAAGAGAGTGTGGATCGTGGGGCACTCATATGTGCATTGGGCCTGCATTTGTTGCTTATCCCTGCCCGGGGGTCAATCCCTGGGGTTCCCTTCCCATAAGGCATCAGTTAGATGGTTGGGGGAATGGGGTATTTGTTGGCCTAGGTTAGCCCCCCTTATATATGAGGCCCTGGTATGCTGGGGTAAGCCTCACATATTGATAAACCACCTTGGGGGTAATGATGTGGGCGCCATTCCAGTGTTAGAATTTATCAAGATCATGCAGGCCGGGATTGCATGGATAAGGACTAGAATCCCGAACATTAAGATAGGGTGGTCCAATATTATTCCCAGACTGGAATGGCGACATATGGCTAGTCACAGTGCAGCCTATAGGGTGCAAAAAAAGATAAATGCCTCAGTAGGCAAGACCGTCACAGGGGTGGGAGGATTCGTTGTCAAGCACAATTTCATCATGGCTGACAAGCTTCAGTACTATAAGAGGGATAGGGTTCACCTAGAGAACGTAGCCCTAGATATCTTTATTGCTGATAATAAGAATTCTATAGTAACCCACCTATAAGCAGGTTGTGGTTGGTTAGGGTGGCGGCAAATGTATAATTTTCATGCTATCTTGTGGCGGGAGGTAGCGGCCCTGTTGCGTAGGAAAGGGCGAAAAGGGGTGAGCGATGAAAGTGAGAGGGGTGGACGTCCCCAAGTGCATGTGGGGTGCTCCTCCTTCCCCTTGTGGGTGGGTCACAAGAGCTTGACACCCCTCAGTAGCATTTCCTTGAGCAGAGAGCCTCTCTGCTGCAGTTTCCATTTTTGGGCCGTTTGCCTCCAGCATCGCTGGGTTATGTTTAGTGATACATTCTTGCCGCCATCATGCCTGTCGGTTCAGTTTTAGAAGTTATTCAGTTAATAAATGTTTTGACCCATAACTGTCAAAATTTTTTACCCACAATCAGTTTCTGTGTCTTATTTATTCCTTACAAGTTAAGTTATTTAAAGGTTAAAGTAAGTTCCTGTCTGCTGGTAACAACTGATAGGCATTTAATCCCTTAAAACAGTGGAGGGGCCAGCATGGGACTGAAAAAATGCTAAGGGTTAATGCTGGAAGGAGTGAGATAGGAGAAGAGGGGAGTCTGGGGTCTAGTTGCAACAATGTTGCTAGTGTAGGGATCAGCTCCCCTTTTACCTTAAAAGTGAGCAGCACAGCTTCCTGGCCCTCTTCTTTCTGGATCCTGGAGCAGAGACGTTTTCCCTCCCACCCTCCCCTGTGGACAGGATGGCAGCCTTTTTTATTAATTGCTAGGGCAAGGACCTAGGTATGCCTAGTCAGGCTAGCCTCAGTTAGTCCATAACTGTCTAGATATATCTTCCATTTCTGGATTTCCCAGTTCGAGCGGCTGAGATACAGAAAAGCTCACTGGGGAAGTGTTCTCTGGCACCCTGACTGCAGGAGGTAGCGGCCCTGTTGCGTTGGAAAGGGCGAAAAGGGGTGAGCGATGACCGATCTGAAAGTGAGAGGGGTGGACGTCCCCAAGTGCATGTGGGGTGCCCCTTCTTCCCCTTGTGGGTGGGTTACAAGAGCTCAACACCCCTCAGTAGCATTTCCTTGAGCAGAGAGCCTCTCTGCTGCAGTTTCCATTTTTGGGCCGTTTACCTCCAGCAGTGCTGGGTTATGTTTAGTGATAAGTTATTGACGCCATCTTGCCTGTCGATTCAGTTTCAGAAGCTATTCAGTTAATAAATGTTTTGACCCGTGACGGTCAAATTTTTTTACCCACAATCAGTTTTTGTGTCTTATTTATTCCTTATAAGTTAAGTTATTTAAAGGTTAAAGTTATGTTAAGTTCCTCTCTGCTGGTAACAACTGATAGGCATTTAGTCCCTTAAGTTCTTTGGCATTATAGTTATAAATTTGGTTCTGATCCCACACTACTTTATCTTTTTTCAATTTCATCACACAGAGCTCTCATTCATGACAGGTGATAGCTGAAGTTGTGGATTAGTTGGCTCACTTTCTACAACTGATTAAGAGGAAGGTAAAGTCAAAAATAAATTTTCATGATTTAGATATAGCATGCAATCTTAAACAACTTACTCATTTACTTCAATTCTCAAATTTGCTGTGTTCTCTTTGAATCCTTTGTTAAAAAGTAGGCTCAGGTGCAGCAATGCACTACTGGGAGCTAGCTGATCACATCTGGTGAAGCAATGACAAGCAGCATATATATGCTACCTAGGTACATGGGTATGTTGAACAAAAGATACTAAGAGAACAAAGAAAGAAAGCTGTTAAAATAGCATGCTCTATCGGAATCGCAAACATTTAATTTTGACTTTACTGTCTCTTTAAGGAATGTCCTTCTGGATGGATTTAATTTATTTTATTTCAGTATCCATGTCTATACAGGTTTTATGTAGATGTGTGACTCATAGATAGACAGACAGACAAACAGGCAGAGAGATAGATAGAAACATCTGGTTTATTTCATAGAATTTGTTAATAGAATTTTGGGACTTAAACTTTACAATCACCAAACATTGTATGCATGCACCTCATCAAACAGGACTTTGTCACTTGAACTATAACATTTTAACATTACAAATGAGAAATTAGCACTAGAATAACCTCTTCACTGCAACACAGCTCTTTCTAATACATAGTAGTTAAGGGGATAAGGGAATCTTTTATATTCCCTATGCTATACTCAATTTGATCAAACTCTTTAGTAGTTTCCCATTTCATAATGACATCACACAGAGAATAAAGCATTCTGTCTATCTTAGACAGTGGTGAATGTGATGAAAGGATTATCCTATATGCACGTTTTTGCAAAAAAATGAATCAATTCAAGCCAATTATTTATTTTGTAATTCTGCAATTTCCACATGATATTTTCACATGAGGGAATTTTAAATAAAATGAAGATGAAACAAAGATATAGAAAGATTATTAGAGAGAATGCTTTGGGAGGAAATAAATATATGAGATACTGACTTCATGGTAGCCAACCTTTCTGCATCTTATCATTTTCTGCAAGTGCTTTTGCCCCTTGCCAGGCAATATATTTCAAGAATATAGCAGAATGCTAGCCTTTCAGGGGTTGAGGGATGAGGATGTAATTAATAGTTACTGCTTGACATGGTCCAATATTCTTGCCATATCTAATATATTTATTTATGGTGAGTTTTGAGTCACTCTACCTGAAAAACAGCACAAGTCCTAGAATTCTTAGTTGTATTCATATTCAATCATTTAGTTTCTGATTCTCAATAGATATGTGCATGATCGAAAAATTTGTTTTGGTTCGGTTCGAATCGATTCGGAGTTTTTCGAATTTCGTTTCGGATCGATTCGAATTCGGAAAACTTAGAATGAATTTGTTTCGGATTTGTTTCGGATTCATTCGGATTCGAAAAAATTCAGCTGGATTCGGTTTGATTCGGTTCGGAAATTTGGAATTTCAGTATGTGTGCGGTGTATTAGACTAGTATTATGTACTGTATATTAGGTGTAACCCATAGCAGAGTGATATAACCTAATATACTGTACAATACTAGTGTAATCCATGTCCATCCGAATTTACCGAATAAATCCGAACTAATTCGGAAATTCGGTTCGATCCGAATCTCCGAATTTGCCGAATTTCTGAATCGAACCGAACCGAATTGCACATGTCTAATTCTCAATAATTATATGGAATGTCTGATATGAGGTCCTATGAGCTTATGGTTAACAGCTAGTCTGAAGAAGCTAGTCTGAAGTTGCATGTGATTTAGAGAGTATGAAATATGGGGCTCTGATCTGGCATATATCTGTCAGAGGGTCGGCAGGAACAGAAGGTTTGATGTGGCAAGTGGTAGATGGGAGCTGAAGAGCCAAGGGTCTAATCTGTACACCCACCTTTTGGGTGTAAGCCTAACAGATGGGCTTCAAGGCCAGCAGTCTGCTGAGGGTATGTGGCTGAAAGAGAAGCTACATGATTGGATATAGGCCTATTATGAGTTGTGTGCTAACTCAACGAGCACAAAAAGCTGAAGTTAGAATATTGTGCACGTTCAAGTATTCTGCCATAGAAGTTAAAAAAGGGGGGGGACCTAACACCCCACTCTCGTGCAAACCCGATTGCATATTCTAATGTGTGCTAACCCGACATGCAAATATGAATATTTCACATTCCAATGTTCTTCACATAACAGAATATTTTCTATTTCTTCATAAATATATATTTCTACATGTATCTGATGTTTTTTTCCGTACAATATATATCTATACATGTATATATACATATATATATATATATATATATATATATATATATATATATATATATATATATATATATATATATATATATATATATATATATACACATGATTATATATAGGTATAGATTGTATATATATATACATATATATATATATATATATATATATATATATAAGAATATATTTTTAGAAATACATAGAAATATAGAAAATACATAGAACATATTCTGCTATATGCAGAACATTGAAATGTGAAATATTTTCAGTAAATACACAGTATAACACATTAATAAATTTGAACATTACATACATATGATATTTCATGTTTTCATCTACTTAACTGCAAAGGGTTCTTACATATATATATATATATATATATATATATATATATATATATATATATATATATATATATATATATATCTATATATGTATACATATATATTTATGTGTATATATATCTGTAAATACATACATAAAAATATAAATACATAAATACATATGTACACACATAGACATATATATATATATATATATATATATATACACACAGTATATATACATACATACATACATATTCATCTCCAGCCATGTATATGTATGTTAAAGCCCTTTGTCTGCCTTTTTTTCTAATATCCATTTGTGTAGTTATTGGGTTTTTTGTCTCAGCCCCCAAAAAGTGGCATTTAAAAAATAAAAAAAAAATTACTTGACTATTTTAGCCCCCATTTTTTTTAAGAATAGTCTTTTAAGTAATTTACTTATTCATAGCTTGTGAATTATTCCCAGTCAGTTTAGTGGCACTTTTGTGGCACATTGCTCAAACTGACATTATAAATTGCTGCACCTTGCATAATGCTGTTAGAAATGCTTTTTGGTACACCAAAAAAAAATATTTTGGCTATGGAGATAAAAAAAAATGACAACTATGCTATTTTTGAGCATCTTTACAATAGTAAGATAAAATTTTGATGAACATCCATGTGACGTAACAGTATTTTAATGACACATTTTGATAATGGTTTGATAAAAAACTCTGGTATTGCTGATCGTCCGTTAATCTGGTTTAGATCATATGTATCGGATCAATCACAATATGTCTCTGATTCTAACAGTGACTCCCTCCCTCTCCCAGTCACGTGTGGTGTTCCCCAAGGTTCCATTCTCGGCCCCCTACTATTCACATTATTTATAAATGATTTGCCTAATGTCTGCAAATCCTCAACTGTACACATGTACACAGACGACACGGTAATCTATGCAAACAAATCTGATCTGCCGCAGCTTGAAGCAGTGCTCCAAGACCAGTTCACAGAGGTAGAAAAGTGGATCTCAAAAAACAAACTCTTCCTAAACACTGACAAAACTGTCACAATGATCTTTTGAACTGGGCCTAAATTACACAAATTACAAAATTCCCATCTATGCATCAAAACAAAATCCAATTGCACGCTTACCGCAGTCCACTCTTTCAAATACTTGGGTATGTTCTTAGACCCTAATCTATCTTTTTGCCTCCACATAGAAAAACTTGCATCTAAACTTTATCCAAAACTAGGTGCCCTGTACAGAAACAAATCTTGCCTCAGCCCTACCGTAAAGGAAAAGATTTTACAGCAAATGCTGATGCCTATCATGGATTATGGGGATGTAGTATACGCAGCTGCACCGCAAACTCACCTTAATAAACTTAATACATTGTATAACTCGTTCTGCCGCTTTGTGCTACAATGTAACTACAGGACCCACCATTGTGACATGCTAAAAGAACTAAACTGGCTGTCGCTGGAATCCAGACGCTCCCTCCATCGTTCCTGCCTTGTGTTTAAAAGCATTTCTGGGAAGCTCCCACCCTACCTGAGCAGTATGCTCTCACCGGTTATTCCACCTCCTATAACCTCCGATCCAGTACCAGCACATTATTTAGCGTGCCTCAATACAAAAAGAAAGCAGCTCGATCCTCCTTTTCCTACCGAGCGCCACAGTTATGGAACGACCTCCCGCACACTTTCAAACCTTCCCCAAGCCTAATATCCTTTAAGAGATCCCTCTCTACATATCTCAAAACAAAATGCTCCTGTCATGGTTGATTATATATTTCTTACCTGTTCTATGTAAAAAATTTGCATCTGTTGTGTATTATTATTGTTTTTGAATTTTATTGTACCCTATTGTATCAATGCAATGTTTTGTGGACCCAGGACATACTTGAAAACGAGAAAAATCTCAATGTATCCTTCCTGGTAAAATATTTTATAAATAAATGCTGATAATTTATACAATTACTATTTTCCTCCAACTAAAAGAACAGTAAATGTAAAGCATGTAAATATAGCAAATTGGATTTTTGTTTTTGTTATAACTATATAATAACATATTTGTGCAAAATGAAGCCAGCTAACAACAACCAGGTTATATGGACACAAACAAGTCAATAAAAGTGTCACAAAACACATAAAAAATACATAACAATTGTGCTAGAAGTAAGCTGTTTGCAAGCGTCGGGTAAGAGTGAGCACAATAACGGTTTACTTTCAACTTGTAATACGAGTCTAACCCTACGTGCGCAATAAAGTTTAACTTCTAGCGCAATTAGCGCTCTAGTGAAAGCACTAAATAGCGATGCACTTGTAATCTGGCCCATAATAACATATTTGTATGAAATGAAGCCAACCAACAACGGCCATGTTATATGAACTTGAACAAAACTACTTAAAAGCTGATGGATAAACTATTTTATTAACTTTTGTATAATTTATGATATTTTATATCATTGTAATTAAATAATATGCTTAATTTCTTCTGTTAAGTGTGATCAGTCCACGGGTCATCATTACTTGTGGGATATTAACTGCTCCCCTACAGGAAGTGCAAGAGGATTCACCCAGCAGAGTTGCTATATAGCTCCTCCCCTCTACGTCACCTCCAGTCATTCTCTTGCACCCAACGACTAGATAGGATGTGTGAGAGGACTATGGTGATATATTTAGTTTTTATATCTTCAATCAAAAGTTTGTTGTTTTATAATAGCACCGGAGTGTGTTATTCCTTCTCTGGTAGAATTTGAAGAAGAATCTACCTGAGTTTTTTTCTATGATTTTAGCCGGAGTAGTTAAGATCATATTGCTGTTTCTCGGCCATCTGAGGAGAGGCAAACTTCAGATCAGGGGACAGCAGGCAGATTAATCTGCAAAGAGGTATGTAGCAGTTTATTATTTTCTGACATGGAATTGATGAGAAAATCCTGCCATACCGTTATAATGTAAACCCAGCCTTGAATGCAGTAGATGTAGCTGATATCAGGCTGTCATGTATGTATATTTTATACTTCTCTGGTTTTTAGACTGTATACATAGACTTAACCTAATTTGCAGGGACTTGCAATAGGTTTTAAATGACAATTAATTATTGAGGTAAAACTTTTTTTGCTGGCATGTAAAAACGTTTTTTTCTCTGAGGTACTGGGTGAAAAAATGTTTTGGGCACTATTTTTCCACTTGGCAATAGTTTTGATTTAAATTAGAGCAGTTCACTGATCCCTCTCACTGTTATGTGTGTGGGGGAGGGGCCATTTTGGTGCTTTCACTATGCATCAGAAAAAACTCAGTCAGAGATTCATTTTCTTCCTGCATGATCCGGTTCATCTCTACAGAGTTCAGGGATCTCCAAAGCCTTTTTTGAGGGAAGTAATCATTACAGCACAGCTGTGCTGATTGTATTGACTGTGATAAAAAAAAAAAAAAAAAAAAAAAAAAACGTTTATTTGTGTATTTTTTTCTGCTGCCTGGGTTAGTTATCATTTGCTGAGGGGAACAATCCTTTGCTAAAACTGTATATTCTGACAAAGATTGATGCTATAACTTAATTATTTTAACTGTTATAATATTTTTCTGTGCTTCTTAAAGGCACAGTTCGTTTTCATATTATTTGTAAATTACTTTGTAAAGTATTTCCAAGTTGCTGTTTATTTGCTAGTGTGTTAAACATGTCTGATTCAGAGGAATATCTCTGTGCTATATGTGTTAATGCCAAAGTGGAGCCCAATAGAAATTTATGTACTAAATGTATTGATGCTACTTTAAAAAACAGTCAATCTGTACAAATTGAACATATTTCACCAAACAACGAGGGGAGAGTTATGCCGGCTAACTCGCCTCACGTGTCAGTACCTGCATCTCCCGCTCAGGAGGTGCGTGATATTGTAGCGCCGAGTACATCTGGGCGGCCATTACAAATCACATTACAAGATATGGCTACTGTTATGACTGAAGTTTTGGCTAAACTACCAGAACTAAGAGGTAAACGTGATCACTCTGGGGTGAGAACAGAGTGCGCTGATAATGCAAGGGCCATGTCTGATACTGCGTCACAGTTTGCAGAACGTGAAGACGGAGAGCTTCATTCTGTGGGTGACGGTTCTGATCCAAATAAACTGGACTCAGACATTTCAAATTTTAAATTTAAGCTTGAGAACCTCCGTGTGTTACTAGGGGAGGTATTAGCGGCTCTGAATGATTGTAACACAGTTGCAATCCCAGAAAAAATGTGTAGGTTGGATAAATATTTTGCGGTACCGACGAGTACTGACGTTTTTCCTATACCTAAGAGACTTACTGACATTGTTACTAAGGAGTGGGATAGACCCGGTGTGCCTTTCTCACCCCCTCCTATATTTAGAAAAATGTTTCCAATAGACGCCGCCACACGGGATTTATGGCAAATGGTCCCTAAGGTGGAGGGAGCAGTTTCTACTTTAGCTAAGCGTACCACTATCCCAGTGGAGGATAGCTGTGCTTTTTCAGATCCAATGGATAAAAAATTAGAGGGTTACCTTAAGAAAATGTTTGTTCAACAAGGATTTATATTGCAACCTCTTGCATGTATTGCGCCTGTCACGGCTGCAGCAGCATTTTGGTTTGAGTCTCTGGAAGAGACACTTCAATCATCCACACTAGATGACATCACACACAAACTTAAATTCCTTAAGTTAGCTAATTCATTTATTTCAGATGCCGTAGTACATTTAACTAAACTTGCGGCTAAAAATTCAGGATTCGCCATTCAGACACGCAGAGCTCTGTGGCTGAAATCCTGGTCAGCTGATGTTACGTCTAAATCTAAATTGCTTAATATTCCTTTCAAAGGGCAGACCTTATTCGGGCCCGGCTTGAAAGAGATTATTGCTGACATTACAGGAGGTAAAGGTCATGCCCTGCCTCAGGACAAGTCCAAAGCCAAGGCTAGACAGTCCAATTTTCGTTCCTTTCGTAATTTCAAAGCAGGAGCAGCATCAACTTCCTCTGCACCAAAACAGGAAGGAGCTGTTGCTCGCTACAGACAAGGCTGGAAACCTAACCAGTCCTGGAACAGGGGCAAACAGGCCAGAAAACCTGCTGCTGCCCCTAAGACAGCATGAATTGAGGGCCCCCGATCCGGGACCGGATCTAGTGGGGGGCAGACTTTCCCTCTTCGCCCAGGCTTGGGCAAGAGATGTTCAGGATCCCTGGGCGTTAGAGATCATATCTCAGGGATACCTTCTGGACTTCAAATCCTCTCCCCCAAGAGGGAGATTTCATCTGTCAAGGTTGTCAACAAACCTAACAAAGAAGGAAGCGTTTCTACGCTGCGTAAAGATCTTTTATTAATGGGAGTGATCCATCCAGTTCCGCGGTTGGAACAAGGACAAGGGTTTTACTCAAATCTGTTTGTAGTTCCCAAAAAAGAGGGAACCTTCAGGCCAATCTTGGATTTAAAGATCCTAAACAAATTCCTAAGAGTTCCATCGTTCAAGATGGAAACTATTCGAACAATTTTTGCCCATGATCCAAGAGGGTCAGTACATGACCACAGTGGATTTAAAGGATGCTTACCTTCACATACCGATTCACAGAAGTCATTACCGGTATCTAAGGTTTGCCTTTTTAGACAGGCATTACCAGTTTGTAGCTCTTCCATTCGGACTGGCTACGGCTCCAAGAATCTTCACAAAGGTTCTGGGCACTCTTCTGGCGGTACTAAGACCGCGAGGAATTTCAGTAGCTCCGTACTTAGACGACATACTGATACAAGCTTCAAGCTTTCAAACTGCCAAATCTCATACAGAGATAGTACTGGCATTTCTAAGGTCGCATGGATGGAAAGTGAACGAAGAGAAAAGTTCTCTCTTTCCACTCACAAGAGTTCCCTTCCTGGGGACTCTGATAGATTCTGTAGAAATGAAAATTTACCTGACAGAGGACAGGTTAACAAAACTTCAAAATGCATGCCGTGTCCTTCATTCCATTCAACACTCTAAATCTGAATACAAGAGACCAGAAATTCTCTTCTATGGTGGCTTTATCGGCCACATCTGTCCAGGGGAATGCCATTCAGCAGGCCAGACTGGTCAATTGTAACAACAGACGCCAGCCTACTAGGTTGGGGCGCTGTCTGGAATTCTCTGAAGGCTCAGGGACTATGGAATCAGGAGGAGAGTCTTCTTCCAATAAACATTCTGGAATTGAGAGCAGTCCTCAATGCTCTTCTGGCTTGGCCCCAGTTAGCAACTCGGGGGTTCATCAGGTTCCAGTCGGACAACATCACGACTGTAGCTTATATCAACCATCAGGGAGGGACAAGAAGCTCCCTAGCAATGATGGAAGTATCGAAGATAATTCGCTGGGCAGAGTCTCACTCTTGCCACCTGTCTGCAATCCACATCCCGGGAGTGGAGAACTGGGAGGCGGATTTCTTAATTCGTCAGACTTTTCATCCGGGGGAGTGGGAACTTCATCCAGAGGTCTTTGCCCAAATACTTCGACGTTGGGGCAAACCAGAGATAGATCTCATGGCGTCTCGACAGAACGCCAAGCTTCCGCGCTACGGGTCCAGATCCAGGGATCCGGGAGCGGTCCTGATAGATGCCTTGACAGCACCATGGACCTTCAGGATGGCTTATGTGTTTCCACCTTTCCCGATGCTTCCTCGATTGATTGCCAGAATCAAACAGGAGAAAGCATCAGTGATTCTAATAGCGCCTGCATGGCCACGCAGGACTTGGTATGCAGATCTGGTGGACATGTCATTCTGTCCACCTTGGTCGTTACCTCTGAAACAGGACCTTCTGATTCAGGGTCCTTTCAAACATCAAAATCTAACTTCTCTGAAGCGGACTGCTTGGAAATTGAACGCTTGATCTTATCAAAGCGTGGTTTTTCTGAGTCAGTTATTGATACCTTAATACAGGCTAGGAAGCCTGTTACCAGAAAGATTTACCATAAAATATGGCGTAAATACCTATATTGGTGCGAATCCAAAGGTTACTCTTGGAGTAAGGTTAGGATTCCTAGGATATTGTCTTTTCTACAAGAAGGTTTAGAAAAGGGGTTATCCGCTAGTTCCTTAAAGGGACAGATCTCAGCTCTGTCCATTCTGTTACACAAGCGTCTGTCAGAAGTTCCAGACGTTCAGGCTTTTTGTCAGGCTTTGGCCAGGATTAAACCTGTGTTTAAAGCTGTGGCTCCACCATGGAGTTTAAACCTTGTTCTTAACGTTTTACAGGGTGTTCCGTTTGAACCCCTTCATTCCATTGATATAAAGTTGTTATCTTGGAAAGTTCTATTTTTAATGGCTATTTCCTCGGCTCGAAGAGTCTCTGAGTTATCAGCCTTACATTGTGATTCTTCTTATTTGATTTTTCACTCGGATAAGGTAGTTCTGCGTACTAAACCTGGGTTCTTACCTAAGGTAGTCACTAACAGGAATATCAATCAGGAGATTGTTGTTCCATCCTTGTGCCCAAATCCTTCTTCGAGGAAGGAACGTCTTTTGCACAATCTGGATGTAGTTCGTGCCCTTAAATTTTATTTACAGGCAACTAAAGATTTTCGACAAACGTCTTCCCTGTTTGTCGTTTACTCTGGTCAGAGGAGAGGTCAAAAAGCTTCTGCTACCTCTCTCTCTTTTTGGCTTCGTAGCATAATTCGTTTAGCTTATGAGACTGCTGGACAGCAGCCTCCTGAAAGAATTACAGCTCATTCCACTAGAGCTGTGGCTTCCACTTGGGCCTTTAAGAATGAGACCTCTGTTGAACAGATTTGCAAGGCTGCAACTTGGTCTTCGCTTCATACTTTTTCCAAATTTTACAAATTTGACACTTTTGCTTCCTCGGAGGCTATTTTTGGGAGAAAGGTTCTTCAGGCAGTGGTTCCTTCTGTATAAAGAGCCTGCCTATCCCTCCCATCATCCGTGTACTTTTGCTTTGGTATTGGTATCCCACAAGTAATGATGACCCGTGGACTGATCACACTTAACAGAAGAAAACATAATTTATGCTTACCTGATAAATTCCTTTCTTCTGTAGTGTGATCAGTCCACGGCCCGCCCTGTTTTTTTAAGGCAGGTAAATATTTTTTAAATTATACTCCAGTCACCACTACACCCTTGGCTTCTCCTTTCTCGTTGGTCCTTGGTCGAATGACTGGAGGTGACGTAGAGGGGAGGAGCTATATAGCAACTCTGCTGGGTGAATCCTCTTGCACTTCCTGTAGGGGAGCAGTTAATATCCCACAAGTAATGATGACCCGTGGACTGATCACACTACAGAAGAAAGGAATTTATCAGGTAAGCATAAATTATGTTTTTCTCACAATCACCTATGCTAGAAGAAGAAAACAATGAACATAGAGGCTAATATAAGAGTGGGAAGGCAAGACATGAGATGCCCTTGTCTTCCTATCCAAGCTCATTTATTTTTAGGTCTTCAGATTTGCTATTGGCAGTTAGATGCAAACTCACAGAGATGTTTTTAGTTAGTGCATAAGCTCCCTTCATTTTTACCTTTAACCAAATGACATAGGTTCCTTTTCTTTCTTCCCTAGGTTATTGGTCTTGATTATGGGCAGGAGACATACATTTAATACAGGTTTCACTGTAATTAGCTCAGTTTTAAGGCATGCACAACATATCTGACTATAGAAATTAATGTATACAGAGGAAGCAAAAACTGTAAATAGATTTCTTTGACCGAACCTATTCTAAAGGGTAACCTGACTTAAAGGGCCAGTAAACACAGCAGATTTGCATAATCAATAAATGCAAGATAACAAGAACTGCTGGTGCAATGATAAATACCGACAATGTATGCTGTCGGCATTTATCGATTTGCAGCAGACATGATACGCTACATTGTATCCTGTCCATCCTCACTTTAATAAATTTACCCCATGGCCTCCAGAACTGCACATAATACTCAAGATGAGGCCTAACTAATGATCTATAAAGTGGCATAAGAACCTTACTATTTCTGCAGCAAATACCTCTACCAATACATCCAAGCATTCTGCTGGCCTTACTCGCTGCATTACTACATTGTTTGCTAAGTTTTAAATCATCTGAAATAATAATTCCTAAAACCTGTTCCTCATTTATAACAGTCAGTAAAGTGTCATTGAGTCTGTAATTAACATTTTCTTCCCTAAATGCATTATTTTACACTTTGCTGTGTTAAACTTTAAATCCCAGTCATTTGTCCAATCCTCCAATTGCTGTATATCACTTCTCATTTTGTCTACCCCCACTGGAGCATCCACTCTGTTACAAATTTTGTATCATCTGCAAACTTTCCCCTGTAGCCCTTTGCTGATATCACAGATAAATATGTTAAACAAAACAGGCCCCAGAACTGACCCCTGAGGAACACCACTAGTAATAGCCCCCTCTGCTGAATGAACATTTACTAAGACACTTTGTTTTCTGTCCTTAAGCTAGCATTCCACCTAGTTAACAAGTTTTGAGTCTAGACCAAGGAGATACACTTTGCGAATTAGTTTGTTGTGTGGGATGGTATCAAATGCTTTGCTGAAATCTAGATGTGCTACATCAACTGCTCCACCCTTGTCTAATACTTTTGTTACATAATCAAATAAGTCAATTAGATTAGTCTGACATGATCTCCCTGAACTAAAACCATGCTGATTTTGGTCCTCTAAATTGTTTGTCTTTATGTAAGTCATAATTATTTCTTTTAAGAGGCTTTCCATTAATTTCCCTACTACTGAAGTTAAACTAACTGGCCTGTAGTTACCAGATTCTTCCCTACTGCCCTTTTTATGAAGAGGTATTACATTTGCTATTCTCCAATCATCTGGAACAGCTCCTGTTAATAGTGCTTATATATTTATGTGTTTATATGTGTGTATATACACATATTAACACATAAATATATATGTATATAAGCATATACATATATATTTATAGTGAAAACACAGTCTCTCATTTTCCTCCATGTAAAGGTACCTTGGGGGCCATTTATTTTTTCAAACACCCCCCATCCCCTCACTTTAACCCCTTATAACTGCTTTGTGTAGATATTTTCTTTTTTTTTTAATAAAAATATGTCATATTTATATATTATTATGAAGTACTGCCCACTTTATTTTTGGGGCAATTGAGGCAACTTTTTATTTTTAACCAGAGGTCTGACCTCTTAGTGCAACGTGAAACCACAAGCTTGCGGTAGCTTTAACCAGCCACTTGTAATAGTTGGTTATTTAACAAGCGCTCATAAACGGGCAAATTTGCCCCTTTACGGGTGCATGTTTAGATAATGCCTTACTTGTAATCTAGCCCACTATTAGCTGTGCTTCCCTGTCTTCCCATGATTCAAAACTCATAACTGCCTTTGTTGAGATTAACGTTATCTTAGTTTGATCAGGTCTTCTCTAAGTAATGGAAAATGAACTATTTTGTCAAAGTCAAGGCTCTCTCCCGCTTGCATTTTCTAATTAATTGTATTGTATTTTTAAGCATATTTTGCCACTACATTGTACAACATAGCGTAAGATGACTTACAGTTGCAAGTCTTTAGAAAAGCACTTTCCAAATATGTTGTCAAGACTAAATTATTTGTTATTATTTTTTTTACATGTTTGGTTGAAGGCATGCATTGTTTAGCTGTAGGTTAGGGACCCAGGGAAGAAGAGACCTTGATGTGGTCCTGGGCCTATCGTGATTTGATCAAGTGCTGTAAATAACTCTCCCATTTTGCTTTTAATCTAGCCGTGTGATTGCAAGAGAGTGCCAGACTTTCTATGTGTTATGTTAATATTGTTTTATAATTTTCCTATGGGCTTTGCACCCAGACCTGTCTGGTATTAACTGCCATAGTTGCTGGGAGCTTAGAGCGGCCTGTTTGTGCTCATTGTAATCGGCTTGTAAAATTGGGCATGTTTCCAAACCCATCTAGCTGTACTTCCGGTTTGATTGTCATTAAACAACAAATGCACACTTACTCCTGGTACCTAACAAATGCAAATCTGTTAAATAAATAATTTTCACAAAATGAATATCCAAACGAATGCACAACAACATTTAAAGAAAATGAATAAATACTGACAAATTAAATTAGGGGGTTAAATACTTACCTGTAGCACACTGGAGAGCCTCCCCTTTTATCACAGGCCCTGGGATCTTCTGTACTAATCCTCCTATTAGCAGGCCCTAGGGCTCTGTGAAGAAGAATCAGGGTTAGCGTGGCTTTCCAGCATGTTAAAGGTAAGTATTAAACGCTGCAGGTGAACTTTTTCACCTGTAGCAAAGGAAAAATTACCCTTGTTTATTGTAAACAAATGTAAATGTTCCACGAATATTCAGTATTCATTTTGTTTAAAACAAAACAAGGCAGTCAAATATTTGAAAAACAACGATTTTTGAATATTCATTTAGAAAGATTCGGCTCAACCAAAATGTTTTGCCCGTGCACACCTCTAATAATTATTGGCATAATGGTAATAATAATTTTATTTAAAAAAAAAAAGCAAATTTCATTATTTATCATCCACACTTTTTTCATTGTCAGTCCTGCTTGGCTGATCACACATGCCAGTCCTGTTTGGCTGATCACACATGCTAGTCCTGTTTGGCTGATCACATGTGTCAGTCCTGTTTGGCTGATCACACATGCCAGTCCTGTTAGGCTGATCTCATGTGTCAGTCCTGTTTGGCTGATTTCAATCCAAATTCTCCATCCTTAACAACACATTTACCAGGCCATTATTCACTTGTCACATCCGACAGCTAAAAGGACTTGACTAACCCCATATGTATATATATTTCTTACCTGTTCTATGTAAAAAATTTGCATCTGTTGTGTATTATTATTGTTTTTGAATTTTATTGTACCCTATTGTATCAATGCAATGTTTTGTGGACCCAGGACATACTTGAAAACGAGAAAAATCTCAATGTATCCTTCCTGGTAAAATATTTTATAAATAAATGCTGATAATTTATACAATTACTATTTTCCTCCAACTAAAAGAACAGTAAATGTAAAGCATGTAAATATAGCAAATTGGATTTTTGTTTTTGTTATAACTATATAATAACATATTTGTGCAAAATGAAGCCAGCTAACAACAACCAGGTTATATGGACACAAACAAGTCAATAAAAGTGTCACAAAACACATCAAAAATACATAACAATTGTGCTAGAAGTAAGCTGTTTGCAAGCGTCGGGTAAGAGTGAGCACAATAACGGTTTACTTTCAACTTGTAATACGAGTCTAACCCTACGTGCGCAATAAAGTTTAACTTCTAGCGCAATTAGCGCTCTAGTGAAAGCACTAAATAGCGATGCACTTGTAATCTGGCCCATAATAACATATTTGTATGAAATGAAGCCAACCAACAACGGCCATGTTATATGAACTTGAACAAAACTACTTAAAAGCTGATGGATAAACTATTTTATTAACTTTTGTATAATTTATGATATTTTATATCATTGTAATTAAATAATATGCTTAATTTTCTCACAATCACCTATGCTAGAAGAAGAAAACAATGAACATAGAGGCTAATATAAGAGTGGGAAGGCAAGACATGAGATGCCCTTGTCTTCCTCTCCAAGCTCATTTATTTTTAGGTCTTCAGATTTGCTATTGGCAGTTAGATGCAAACTCACAGAGATGTTTTTAGTTAGTGCATAAGCTCCCTTCATTTTTACCTTTAACCAAATGACATAGGTTCCTTTTCTTTCTTCCCTAGGTTATTGGTCTTGATTATGGGCAGGAGACATACATTTAATACAGGTTTCACTGTAATTAGCTCAGTTTTAAGGCATGCACAACATATCTGACTATAGAAATTAATGTATACAGAGGAAGCAAAAACTGTAAATAGATTTCTTTGACCGAACCTATTCTAAAGGGTAACCTGACTTAAAGGGCCAGTAAACACAGCAGATTTGCATAATCAATAAATTCAAGATAACAAGACAATACAATATAATTTACTCTGAATTTCAAATGAGTAGTAGATTCTTTTCTAACACATTTTAAAGTTATGTATATTTTCACTCCCCCTGTACCATGTGATAGCAATCAGCCATTCACAAATGCATATACGTATAGTCTGAGTTCTTGCACATGCTCAGTAGGAGCTGGTGACTCAAAATAAGTGTAAATATAAAAGACTGTGCACATTCTTTTTAATGGAAGTAAATTGGAAAGTTGTTTAAAATTACATGCTGTATCTGAATCATGAAAATTTAATAAAACCTGAATGTCCCTTTAAGCAAATCTCCTACTTTAGTTTGCTTAAAAGAATGAGTAAGAATATTTCCCCTCTCTAGCTGCACAAAAAGCTAAAACCACCTTAAAAATTGCCTATTTTTAAAAATAATTTAGAGCTACATTACAAGAGAGGCGCTATCTTAAGCTGCGCCATGTAATGGGGCAAATGTTCCCATTTACAGGCGCACGTTAAATAACCCTGCCATTACAAGGTTGCGGTTTCACTTTGCGCTAAGCACAATTAATCAGAGGTCAGACCTTTGGTTAAAGGTAAAAAGTTGCCCCAATTGCCTTCAAATAAAGTGGACAGTACTTCATAATAATATATAAATTTGAGCAATTTTATTTAAAAAAAAAAAAATCTGCATGAAGCAGTTATAAGAGGTTAAAGTTAGGGGATGTGGGGTGTTTGAAAAAAACAAAAGGGCACCTAAGGTGCCTTTACATGGAGGTAAATAGGGGACTGTGTTTTCACTATAAATATATATGTATGTGCTTATATAGAAACATAGATATTATGGGCAGATAAGAGCCATAGGCCCAGCAAGTCTGCCCGATATTATCTAACAGTATAATCTTATCTAGTTTGTAGGATAGCCTTATGCTTGTCCCAGGCATTTTTAAAGTCCCCCACAGTGTTTGTCGTTACAACCTCTTGAGGAAGTTTATTCCATAAATCAATCACTCTTTCTGTAAGGAAGTGCTTCCTCAAATTATTCCTGAATCTACTACCCTTCAACTTGAGATCATGACCCCTTGTCATTAAATTTTCCATTTTATGTAAAATGCCCACAGCCTCAGTTTTACTAAGCCCTTTAACATACTTGAAAGTTGCTATCATATCACCTCTTTCCCTTCTCTCCTCTAAGCTATACATATTTAGGTCATTGAGCCTATCCTGGTAAGTTTTATTTTTTAGACCATGTACCATTTTGGTAGCCCTCCTCAAATTCAAGTTTATTAATATCCTTCTGAAGATATGGGGGGGGGTGTCAATTTATCAAGCTCCATAACCTGTCTGCCTGCTCTGAGGTTGCGGACAGATATGAACTTGATCAAATACAATCAGGTTGATTGACACCCCCTGCTAGTGGCTGATTGGCCGTGAATCTGCAGGGGGCGATATTGCACCAGCAGTTCACAAGAACTGCTGGTGCAATGATAAATGCCGACAATGTATGCTGTCGGCATTTATCGATGTGCAGCAGACATGATACGCCACATTGTATCCTGTCCATCCTCACTTTAATAAATTTACCCCATGGCCTCCAGAACTGCACATAATACTCAAGATGAGGCCTAACTAATGATCTATAAAGTGGCATAAGAACCTTACTATTTCTGCAGCAAATACCTCTACCAATACATCCAAGCATTATGCTGGCCTTACTCGCTGCATTACTACATTGTTTGCTAAGTTTTAAATCATCTGAAATAATAATTCCTAAAACCTGTTCCTCATTTATAACAGTCAGTAAAGTGTCATTGAGTCTGTAATTAACATTTTCTTCCCTAAATGCATTATTTTACACTTTGCTGTGTTAAACTTTAAATCCCAGTCATTTGTCCAATCCTCCAATTGCTGTATATCACTTCTCATTTTGTCTACCCCCACTGGAGCATCCACTCTGTTACAAATTTTGTATCATCTGCAAACTTTCCCCTGTAGCCCTTTGCTGATATCACAGATAAATATGTTAAACAAAACAGGCCCCAGAACTGACCCCTGAGGAACACCACTAGTAATAGCCCCCTCTGCTGAATGAACATTTACTAAGACACTTTGTTTTCTGTCCTTAAGCTAGCATTCCACCTAGTTAACAAGTTTTGAGTCTAGACCAAGGAGATACACTTTGCGAATTAGTTTGTTGTGTGGGATGGTATCAAATGCTTTGCTGAAATCTAGATGTGCTACATCAACTGCTCCACCCTTGTCTAATACTTTTGTTACATAATCAAATAAGTCAATTAGATTAGTCTGACATGATCTCCCTGAACTAAAACCATGCTGATTTTGGTCCTCTAAATTGTTTGTCTTTATGTAAGTCATAATTATTTCTTTTAAGAGGCTTTCCATTAATTTCCCTACTACTGAAGTTAAACTAACTGGCCTGTAGTTACCAGATTCTTCCCTACTGCCCTTTTTATGAAGAGGTATTACATTTGCTATTCTCCAATCATCTGGAACAGCTCCTGTTAATAGTGCTTATATATTTATGTGTTTATATGTGTGCATATACACATATTAACACATAAATATATATGTATATAAGCATATACATATATATTTATAGGGAAAACACAGTCTCTCATTTTCCTCCATGTAAAGGTACCTTGGGGGCCATTTATTTTTTCAAACACCCCCCATCCCCTCACTTTAACCCCTTATAACTGCTTTGTGTAGATATTTTCTTTTTTTTTTTAATAAAAATATGTCATATTTATATATTATTATGAAGTACTGCCCACTTTATTTTTGGGGCAATTGAGGCAACTTTTTATTTTTAACCAGAGGTCTGACCTCTTAGTGCAACGTGAAACCACAAGCTTGCGGTAGCTTTAACCAGCCACTTGTAATAGTTGGTTATTTAACAAGCGCTCATAAACGGGCAAATTTGCCCCTTTACGGGTGCATGTTTAGATAATGCCTTACTTGTAATCTAGCCCACTATTAGCTGTGCTTCCCTGTCTTCCCATGATTCAAAACTCATAACTGCCTTTGTTGAGATTAACGTTATCTTAGTTTGATCAGGTCTTCTCTAAGTAATGGAAAATGAACTATTTTGTCAAAGTCAAGGCTCTCTCCCGCTTGCATTTTCTAATTAATTGTATTGTATTTTTAAGCATATTTTGCCACTACATTGTACAACATAGCGTAAGATGACTTACAGTTGCAAGTCTTTAGAAAAGCACTTTCCAAATATGTTGTCAAGACCAAATTATTTGTTATTATTTTTTTTACATGTTTGGTTGAAGGCATGCATTGTTTAGCTGTAGGTTAGGGACCCAGGGAAGAAGAGACCTTGATGTGGTCCTGGGCCTATCATGATTTGATCAAGTGCTGTAAATAACTCTTCCATTTTGCTTTTAATCTAGCCGTGTGATTGCAAGAGAGTGCCAGACTTTCTATGTGTTATGTTAATATTGTTTTATAATTTTCCTATGGGCTTTGCACCCAGACTGGTCTGGTATTAACTGCCATAGTTGCTGGGAGCTTAGAGCGGCCTGTTTGTGCTGGTGAGTACCCAGGGCTAGGAGATTTGCAGTGATATGGGTGTGTACCCAGTGTTTTGAATGTGTCTAGGGTAATTGCAAAGTCCTGTCACCATTGTTTGTACCCCATTTTGTTTTTTTGAAAATATGCTTTATATGGCTGTAGGTTAGGGCCCCAGGGAGGAAGAGAACTTAACGTGGTCCTGGTCCTATCACCATTTTACCAAATGCTGTGACTAACCCTTCCATTTTGCTTTTTATCTAGCTGTGTGCATGAAAGAGTGTCAGACTTTCTATGTGTTGTATTTTTAAAACATTATAACATTCATTAGCAGTGCAAAGTTGTAAATTTATGGTAAATGGTTTTGCAACAACTGAAGCGTCATAGAATAAAACAGAATGAGTTAAAAGAAGATCATCTGAGGTCTTCAGAAACGAATGAAATAATAGAAACCATTCTCATCAAGGGAAGGAATCATTATGTGCGGATGGTAATTTACTTTATACAACCTTCAATTGATTATTTTGTGCCTGCTACGCAAATATTACAGGAGCTATTGATCGTAAAACCTACAAAATAGATCTCTAATAGCTTTACCTAGGAAAAATAATTATTCTAGCTTTGTGGTCAAACACACACATAAACTAAGGTGGAGATATTATTGGGCTGTCTTATTATGCATCTATCTGAAACATATGGAGAAGACGTTTCACAACCACACTGATACCCTGAGATCTGTGAGGTCGTAATATCTGACCAACAATTACAGCCTGTTACAGTGGAAAATTAATTACTGTTAGTAAAAGATGGGGAAACAGTAATTGTACTTGTCTCCTTTAGTAGTAAATAGAATACAACTTGGAATTTAATGGAAGTTCATTTTGTGATAAATACTAAGAATGGTCCTTTACCTATAATTTCATTTAAATATTAAAGGGACATTAAACCCCAAAATTTTCTTTCATGATTCAGATAGAAAATACAATTTTAAACAACATTCCTATTTACTTCTATTATCTAATTTGCTTCATTCTTTAGATATCTTTTGTTAAAGAAATAGCAATACACATGGATGAGCCAATCAATCACATGAGGCATCTATGTGCAGCCACCAATCAGAAGCTACTGAGCCTATCTAGATATGCATTTCAGGAAAGAATGTCAAGAGAATGAAGCAAATTAGATAATAGAAGTAAATTAGAAAGTTGTTTAAAATCGTATTCTCCATCTGAATCATGAAAGAAAAAATTTGGGTTTAATGTCCCTTTAAGATCCAAAGATGAAGACAATCTATAAGTATGAATTAATGTATTTATAAACTGACTATCTTTAAAAGATGTACAAATTAGTTTTTTGTATCTTATAGAATTGCAAACCATGACTGAGATTAATCTAACCATTGTTTCCTCTTTCATTTTCATGCCTTCTGTATGCAAAGTTGTTAAATATAACACTTATACACAAGACTTCTTACTTTCCTTGGTAGTTCCTGATGTTTGCTACTTGAATAATATTCTTTCTAGGAGTTTTCAATATCATGAATGATAATACCAAAGCCCATTATCGTCTTCTTCAACATCTTCTGGCAATTAAATGTCCTTGTTCCCTCGTGTTCATTATTAATTCATTTTAATGATGTCCTGCTTGACTAACAAAACTGGTTGGTATGTGCAAAAGAAAATTTATTCTGCCTAGAATGAGTAAAAAGTAATAAAAATAACAACAACAAAAATTAACAAATGGCAATGTAAAATAGTAAAGAATTATGGGGCCAGTTTATTGGCATCATCACCTCCTATTTCTGTACTTAATTGTCCGTCATTTCAATTAAGGTTCTTTAACTTTAATTTATTATTAAAATAATAATAATAATAATAATAATAATATTAATAATAACGTCTTCTAGTAATAAGACCCCAGCATTTTCCAATGTATTATACAGTTCATAAAAGAAAATGGGGTTGGTGAGGGACGTTTTTGCAACGCTTCATTTATTTTTAAGATGTATCGATAATTGACATTCCTAAAATCAACGTGTGTTGTTGTGTTGAGTGACAAAATACATGAAATATTGCATATGAAATGAGAACTTATTGCATTTAGTACAATTACAACTGTAACAACCTCAGAAACACGTTTATAACATGGTGAATGTAATTGTTTGTAAGAGCAAAATATTTATATCTGTTTTGTTACTGAAAAGTCGTCTCTCTGGATAAAACCTCACAGACAGGACAAGGGGCTAATTGTCTGCATTCCGGGGCATGATCAGGGGTTTCACCTAAACCTTGGCCAAAATTTGGTACAAAATATGGTACACTGTAAACTCTTAAAGGGATATAAAGGTAAAAAATCTTCATTAATCTATTGCAAATGTCATTGTACATTAAAAATTTGGCTAAATACCTTGCACTGTCTATAAGTAGTTTCATTGTAATCGGCTTGTAAAATTGGGCATGTTTCCAAACCCATCTAGCTGTATTTCCGGTTTGATTGTCATTAAACAACAAATGCACACTTACTCCTGGTACCTAATGCATGTGCAATGTATCAGAGAAGTTTGCTCTGACATCAGAAGCTTTTGCTCTTGGGACCGCATTGTTCCAGAAACGCTGCATCAGCAGAGAAGAAAAAGCGAGAGAGGCATCTGAGTATCGGTAAGTATATAAGGATTACCCCTATAACAAACTAGCACAATTATATCATCAAAAAGAGACGTTATATATATAACACTGAAGAAATGACACTTTGCTACAATGTAAAGTAGTGAGTGTAAAGCCTGTATAACCATGTGAATTTTCTCTCCCCTTAAAATAAATCAACATACAGCCATTAATGTCTAAACGGTTGGCAACAAAAGTGAGTACACCCCTAAATAGAAATGTCCAAATTGGGCTCAAAGTGTCAATATTTTGTGTGGCCACCATTATTTTCCAGCACTGCCTTAACCCTCTTGGGCATGGAGTTCACTAGAGCTTCACAGGTTGCCACTGGAGTCCTCTTCCACTCCTCCATGACGACTCACAGAGCTGGTGAATGTTAGAGACCTTGCGCTCCCCCACATTCTGTTTGAGGATGCCCCACAGATGCTCAATAGGGGTTAGGTCTGGAGACATGCTTGGCCAGTCCATAACCTTTACCCTCAGCTTCTTTAGCAAGGCAGTGGTCATCTTGGAGGTGTGTTTGGGGTCGTTATCTTGTTGGAATACTGACCTGTGGCCCAGTCTCCGAAGGGAGGGGATTATGCTCTGCTTCAGTATGTCACAGTACATGTTGGCATTAATGGTTCCCTCAATGAACTGTAGCTCCACAGTGCCGGCAGCACTCATGCAGACCCAGACCTTGACACTCCCACTACCATGCTTGACTGTAGGCAAGACAAACTTGTCTTTGTTCTTCTCACCTGGTTGCCGCCACGGCCACACATGCTTGACACCATCTGAACCAAATAAGTTTATCTTGGTCTCATCGGACCACAGGATATGGTTCCAGTAATCCATGTCCTTAGTCTGCTTGCCTTCAGCAAACTGTTTGCAGGCTTTCTTGTGCATCAGCTTTAGAAGAGGCTTCCATCTGGGATGACAGCTATGCAGACCAATTTGATGCAGTGTGCAGCATATGGTCTGATCACTGTCAGGCTGACCCCCACCCCTTCAACCTCTGCAGCAATGCTGGCAGCACTCATATGTCTATTTCCCAAAGACAACCTCTGGATATGACGCTGAACATGTGCACTTAACTTCTTTGGTCGACCATGTTGAGGCATGTTCTGAGTGGAACCTGTCCTGTGAAACCACTGTATGGTCTTGTCCACCGTGCTGCAGCTCAGTTTCAGAGTCTTGGCAATCTTCTTATAGCCTAGGCCATCTTTATGTAGAGCAAAGTTCTTTGCCATGAGGTGCCATGTTGAACTTCCAGTGACCAGTATGAGAGAGTGTGAGAGCGATAACACCAAATTAACACACCTGCTCCAGATTCACACCTGAGACCTTGTAACACTAATGAGTCACATGACACCGGGGAGGGAAAAAAGGCTAATTTCCACTTAGGGGTGTACTCACTTTTGTTACCAACGGTTTAGACATTAAGGGCTGTGTGTTGAGTTATTTTGAGGGGACAGCAAATTCACACTGTTGTACAGGCTGAACACTCAGTACTTTACATTGTAGCAAAGTGTAATTTCTTCAGTGTTGTCACATAAAAAGATATGATAAAATATTTATAAAAATGTGAGGGGTGTACTCACTTTTGTGAGATACTGTATATATATATATATATATATATATATATATATATATTATTGTTTATCATACATATTATAACTTTATTATTATAATTAATAGTTACCTCAATTTTACCTCAATAAAAGCAGCACCTTCAGAAATCACTGAATAAAGTTTAACACTGTAATTTCCTTCTGGTCTTTTTTTAAATCATATATTGCAATGTGAGGTACTTAAAGGAACACCAAACCCAAATGATTTCTTTTGGGATTCAGATAGAGCATGCAATTTTAAGCAACTTTCTAATGTACTCCTATTATCAAACTTTCTTCATTCTCTTGGTATCTTTATTTGAAAAGCAAGAATGTAAGTTTAGATGTTGGCTCATTTTTGGTAAACAACCTGGGTTGTTCTTGCTGATTGGTGGATAAATTCACCCACCGATAAACAAGTGCTGTCCATGGTCCTGAAACAAAAAGTGGCTGGCTCCTTAGCTTAGATGCCATCTTTTTCAAATAAAGATAGCAAGAGAAGAAAGAGAAATTGATAATAGGAGTAAATTAGAAAGTTGCTTAAAATTGCAGGCTCTATCTGAATCACAAAATAAAAAACTTAGGTTCAGTGTCCCTTTAACAAACATGTCAATAAATATTTTTCGCTAACAGGTACTGTTGGCATGCAATCACACTACACTGCAGTCTTTGGGTAAAGTGCATTGATTCCCCCAAAACAAAGCAGTAACAACTAAATGCTATGTACGCATGTGCTAGTTGCCAATTATCTAACTGCATAGAGGGTGGTTCACATGCGTGAGCCAGAGGAAGATAATGCGCATTCGTTAGCGGATATGAATATAGTAATTTTCATATTTAAATAAGTGTGGCACGATAGGTCTGTTTAGTGATATGTCGGACAGCCCATTTTTGTGGGCTGCTGGTTGTTGTTCCTCTGGTTGTTAACAGAAGGAAATATATATTTTAAATAAGTTTGGCGCTTTGATTTAAAAGTAAATAAATAAAGTAAGTGCAAATGATTTATTATGCTAAACACTACAGGGAGTGCAGAATTATTAGGCAAGTTGTATTTTTGAGGATTAATTTTATTATTGAACAACAACCATGTTCTCAATGAACCCAAAAAACTCATTAATATCAAAGCTGAATAGTTTTGGAAGTAGTTTTTAGTTTGTTTTTAGTTATAGCTATTTTAGGGGGATATCTGTGTGTGCAGGGGACTATTGCTGTGCATAATTATTAGGCAACTTAACAAAAAACAAATATATACCCATTTCAATTATTTATTTTTACCAGTGAAACCAATATAACATCTCAACATTCACAAATATACATTTCTGACATTCAAAAACAAAACAAAAACAAATCAGTGACCAATATAGCCACCTTTCTTTGCAAGGACACTCAAAAGCCTGCCATCCATGGATTCTGTCAGTGTTTTGATCTGTTCACCATCAACATTGCGTGCAGCAGCAACCACAGCCTCCCAGACACTGTTCAGAGAGGTGTACTGTTTTCCCTCCTTGTAAATCTCACATTTGATGATAGACCACAGGTTCTCAATGGGGTTCAGATCAGGTGAACAAGGAGGCCATGTCATTAGATTTTCTTCTTTTATACCCTTTCTTGCCAGCCACGCTGTGGAGTACTTGGACGCGTGTGATGGAGCATTGTCCTGCATGAAAATCATGTTTTTCTTGAAGGATGCAGACTTCTTCCTGTACCACTGCTTGAAGAAGGTGTCTTCCAGAAACTGGCAATAGGACTGGGAGTTGAGCTTGACTCCATCCTCAACCCGAAAAGGCCCCACAAGCTCATCTTTGATGATACCAGCCCAAACCAGTACTCCACCTCCACCTTGCTGTCGTCTGAGTCGGACTGGAGCTCTCTGCCCTTTACCAATCCAGCCACGGGCCCATCCATCTGGCCCATCAAGACTCACTCTCATTTCATCAGTCCATAAAACCTTAGAAAAATCAGTCGAGATATTTCTTGGCCCGGTCTTGACGTTTCAGCTTGTGTGTCTTGTTCAGTGGTGGTCGTCTTTCAGCCTTTCTTACCTTGGCCATGTCTCTCAGTATTGCACACCTTGTGCTTTTGGGCACTCCAGTGATGTTGCAGCTCTGAAATATGGCCAAACTGGTGGCAAGTGGCATCTTGGCAGCTGCACGCTTGACTTTTCTCAGTTCATGGGCAGTTATTTTGCGCCTTGGTTTTTCCACACGCTTCTTGCGACCCTATTGACTATTTTGAATGAAACGCTTGATTGTTCGATGATCACGCTTCAGAAGCTTTGCAATTTTTAGAGTGCTGCATCCCTCTGCAAGATATCTCACTATTTTTGACTTTTCTGAGCCTGTCAAGTCCTTCTTTTGACCCATTTTGCCAAAGGAAAGGAAGTTGCCTAATAATTATGCACACCTGATATAGGGTGTTGATGTCATTAGACCACACCCCTTCTCATTACAGAGATGCACATCACCTAATATGCTTAATTGGTAGTAGGCTTTCGAGCCTATACAGCTTGGAGTAAGACAACATGCATAAAGAGGATGATGTGGTCAAAATACTAATTTGCCTAATAATTCTGCACTCCCTGTATTGAACGATGTATTTTAATGACATCTATTACAACTGACTTTTATTATCATTTAATAATCTTGCAAGAAAAGAAAAAAAGAAGGTGATATACGGTATACTATAGTGTAAACAAATGTTTTAATAGGCAGTTTTGTAATGCCGGTATACTTCACATTAAAACTTGTTCTATCCTGCAGGAAGTGAGCAGTTGCAAGATATGATAGGGCTGAAATCAAAACTTGTTGCTGTAGCAAATGAAAATCTAATTGCATTTTGCAATTTTCTAGTTGCAATGCTGCGGCGAGTTCTCTCAGCAAGATATTAGTTTTGCCAACAGGTTCAGATGAATCTAGGCCTATTTTTTGGAACTTACTAAAAAAAAGTATTATTCAGCATATAAATCATTTAAAGGGACATGGAACTCAAGGATTGTTTTCATGTTTCAGATACATATTTATTTTTAAGCAACTTTCCAATTTCCTTCTATTGTCAATTTTGCTTCATTCGCTTAGTATCTGTTGTTGAAGGCACAACAATGCACTACTGTGTGCTAACTGAACACTTCTGATGAGCCAATGACAAGAGGCATAAATATGCAGCCACAAATCAGCATCTAGTTCCCAGTAGTGCATTGCTGCTCCTGTGCCTATCTAGATATGCTTATCAACAAAAGATACCAATAGAATCAAGCAAATGAGATAAATTATGTAAACTGCAGAAATATTTAAAATCGAATGCTCTATCATGAAAGAAAAATAATGGCTTTACTATCCCTTTAAGTTAGATTACATTTTTATGTTCATATAACCCTGTTGCATTATCAATATTATTTTAATGTTTTATTATCAAACATATGATTTATGTTTCTACATGATTTCTCTAGTTGATTGGCAGTTGTTTTATGTTTTTGAAAGGGGGAGACTGCTGATTTTCCTATGGTGCATACTCACCCAAAGTGTTATTTTTTGCTTGAAATTTACTCATTGGATTAATAATAGTGAAATGTATATATGAACATGTCAGGCTATTTCCTTGATAATATTCTCAGCCTTCAATCTTGATAGGAATCCAAAGTGGTAATTCCTATCAGTGGGAAAATAACTTGGAAGGAACAGTTGATACTGAAAGCTATGGATGCCAAGAACGGCTTGTAATTAAAAATTAAAAATACGCATATACTAAACTCATGGGATCCACTCTGAGAAATATGAAACCCTCTAAGCTGGAGTGTAGAAAAAACAGTGTAATCATACTTTGCATTGTAACTCTTTCACAAACAGTAGTAGTATGAAAATAATTTAGTTAAAAAACAAATGTTTCTTCTTAAAACAACTAGATGCTATAAACTATATCTATTTATATCTATCAACATACATCTATCTAGCTGACTATATCTCTTTATTTTTATCTATCAGTCTCTCTAATCTCACTTGTCATCTATCTAATCTATCTATCTATCTATCTATCTATCTATCTATCTATCTATCTATCTATCTATCTATATCTATCTATCTATCATCTATCTATCTATCTATCTATCTATCTATCTATCTATCTATCTATCTATCTATCTCTGTGTCTGTCTGTCTCTCTCTTCCATCTATCTATCTATCTATCTATCTATCTATCTATCTATCTATCTATCTATCTATGTGTCTGACTGTCTCTCTCTCTCTGTCTTTCTGTCTCTCTCTCTCTCTCTCTCTCTCTCTCTCTCTCTCTCTCTATATATATATATATATATATATATATATATATATATATATATATATATATATACCTCTGTTTGTCTATCTATCTATCTATCTATCTATCTATATCTCTCTCTATCTCTTTCTCTTTGTGTCTGCCTGCCTCTTTCTCTCTCTCTCTCTCTGTCTGTCTCTCTGTCTATCTATCTATTTATCTATATATCTATCTATCTATCTATCTATCTGGAATATATAATATGTCCAGGTATACTATTTACAGGGGATAAGCGCATAGTGACAAAAAGTAGCTACAGTATCTGTCTGTCTATCTATTATCTATCAATCTATCTATCAATCCATCATCTATCTATCTCTCTATCTATATCTCTCTGTATCTCTATCTATCTATCTATCCAGAATATATAATGTATCCACATATACTATTTATAGGGGATAAGTGCATAGTGACAAAAAGTATCAATCTATCTATCTATAAAGAGAGATAATCTTAAGCATCATTTAAGCAAATCTTTCAGATGACAACTTACACTTTATGAAACAACATGCATTTAATGTATATATTCCTAAACTGTGAGCTAGCATGCAGGATTTAGAAAAGGACAATTGCCTGTGTGAGGTATACCACTTGTGTCTCACCATATTTAAGCTGACGACTTTTTTTGTCCCGTTTTTTTGTTTCATTTACATTTTCTTTAACTTTTTTCAAGTTTTCTTGTATGCAAATGTTATATCTGACTGTTTTACAGATGTTTCATTTTTATCTGTTTCTTTTGCTAATATCCTTGACTTTGAAAGTAGTTCTTTGCTGCAGTAAGTTTTTTGTAGCAAGAAATAAATGTCTTTGAATCTCACTATTTTTGAGTGTTGATGTTACTGCTATTTTTTTCAGCAAGATATTAGTTTCACAAACAAATTTGAGTAAATTATGCCGTAGACACTACAGAAGTAAATTTAAAGGGACATACTGCTCATATGCTAAATCACTTGAAAGTGATGCAGCATAACTGTAAAAAGCTGACAAGAAAAAATAAACTTGAACATCTCTATGCATAAAAGGAAGATATTTTACCTCAAAATGTCTTCAGCTCACCAGAGTAAGTGCCATTTAAACAATTATCCCTCAGCTGCTGTCCCGCTGCAAGTTGACGGAAAAAAAACAATAGCCAATCAGCATCAGCAGTGCTAAGGTAATGCTTTGCCTTTGCTGTGATCTCATGAGATTTCACTAAAATATCATGAGATTTCATAGAACTTACTTAAACTGAATAGGAAAATAACATGAATGTGCCTTCACACCACAGATGCACACTCCCTACCTTGTCCTGGGACAAGCATACTGACTGGGCGATTAAAGTCTCATTACAGTGGGGTGTGAATATATCTTCCTTTTTTACATAGAGGTGTTCAGGTGATATTTTCTAGTCAACTTTTTACTGCTATGCTTCATCAGTTTCAAGTGCTTCAACATTTGGTTATCATGCCCCTTTAATTGTCAGATTTGCATTCCATATAAACCATTAATATAAAAAAGCAGGATGCTAAGAAAATTGAAATAAAAAGGCATTATTGAATGTGACTGATCCTGCTTAGAATTCCGCTCGCCAATTGCTCCACACTGCATTTTTGCTCTTTTTTTTTAAATCTAAACTAGCACTAATATGTTTGATAGCTTCCTAATATGCTGCAAAATATTTGTTGTAATCCATAATCAAAAAATGACTCACACACAACTTAAATGCTGCAAAGATGAGAAAGCTGCATAAAATAATAATCATATCAAACTATATGGTTCACATTTGTAATTAGAAATTCAAAATCTATTGACTTCCCATATTTGTGTTTCTGTTTTTAAGTTCTTACTAGGGCATTATGGAGACTGTTATCTAAAGGGTGGGATTTCTGACCTCAGATTATATGAGATACACTATGAGAAATTTCTACTTTAAAATCCTGATATCATCTTTTTTGTATGAATTTGGGAAGCAGCCAGTCACCAGCAATAGAAATAGATTTGGTACTCTATCAGAAATATGAATATATGAAGAATTTGGGAATCATTTTAATGGAAGTTTCTAATGTAAAAAATAAAATCTTTATCGTCAGAATATTTGAGTTAAAAACCACTATGTCACTATGTAATTAACCCCTATAAATAGTGCACCTGGACACATTCAGCTAGATTACAAGTGAAGCGCAAACAATTTTGCAAGGGTTTCCGCGATCGTTTGCTCTCCATTTAAATTGCGCTCATATTACAAGTGAAGCAAAATCGCAATTTCGATAGAATTTTTACTGCAATCTCAGAGCTGTGATTAACTGGTTTCTGAATATAAAATGTGTCACAAAACACATCAAAAATACATTGCAAAGTACACTTACACTCATAATAACACTATCTAATAAAAAATATTCCAATAAAATATTCCACAGAAAAGTTATAAGGGCTCAAATATATATGAGATATCAGGTGTTAGGGGGGGAAAAGGCAGGCAAAAGACTTTTACATTGAGATACATACATATACATGTCTAAACATGTATTTGTATGTATATATATATATATATATATACACACAAAGTATGTGTGTCTATATATGTGTACATATATATTAATGTATTTATATGTGTATATATGTATTTACAGACATATATACACATATAAACACATTAATATATATGTATATATATATAAATATATATATATATATATATATATATATATATATATATAAGTGCATTTTTCCGTTAAATAGATGAAAATATGTAAAGGTTTAAACTATGTATTTACTGTAATTATTTCAAATTCCAATGTTCTGCACATACCAGTATATATTCCAAGTATTTATATATTCCGATGTATATTTATATATCTATACCTATATATAATCATCTATATATATATATATATATATATATATGTATAAATATATATTTGTTTAAAAAAAATGAGATATATGTAGAAATGTTTATTTATGAACAAATAGAACATATTACCTCATGTAAATAACATTAGAATATGAATATTTTCATGTTGGGTTATCACTATTGCGAATATGATATGGTGTTTGTGCGATAGTGGGGTGTTAGGTATTTTTAACTTTTTTTCTCCATTGCCTTCTTTAGGGAAATGTGAAAACACGATCATGATTCTCGATTTCCAACTTTTTGCGCAAGTCAGGTTACCGCTGGAGACAAATAGTTTACTTTCAACTTGTAATACCAGCACAATCCAGCTAGCGCAAAAATGAAAATCCTAGCAGAAAATGCAAAATACCGCTCCACTTGTAATCTAACCTATATTGGCCTACATTTATCAAGGTGTATGCAGACAAGTTTCCCAGACAGACAACCTGTCCGCTTACAATTTGAGCCTTCAGTGCAGCAAGAGCTGCTATAATTTAATATTGCAAGAGCAAACACCTGTGCAGCTCTACCTGCATTTCTTACACATTCAGTTGTGCAACAACAATGCTTGTCAATCATCCCAGACTAATAAGCCCAGGATGTTTGACATCTGTCAGCCTCTGAGGCTAAGTACCGTTAAGAATCAGTGGTTTTAATAAAGTTTAATTTGCAGGCTTGCATGGGAGAGCCTGCTCTGCGATGACTCAGAAGCTGTATATGCAACTTTATAAATGAGGCCCGTTGCCTCTACAGATAAAGATACAACCGTGTGCCAATCTAGTGCAGGTTAAGTACATATACATATCTCCTGCCATATCCAAATCTGAATTGGCACAGGCATGGAGGAAAATGATGCGCAATAAACAGCTCTCATGCAATTATTTATCTTTCTAAAAGTCTTTAAATGGGACCTTGCAGTATTGACTGGACTTTTTAGATAATCTTACCAGGCCAAAGCACTTTAGTGAATCTGATCCATAGTGAGCAATAAGCTTAAAAATCAACCCTTATATGAAATGAAAATTAAATGAATGTAACAATAAAATGTTCTAACAAATTACATCATTTAATTTTAAAACTAGTAGGAACCTTTAAATCAGTGATACTGAGTGTGACTTGGAGTGGATGATTCAAATCTTATGTGTTAATGTGTCTGCTATGGCTGAAGTTCCAACTCAAGCATTAAGTCAATGGGTGTTACAGCCAGAACAGCCACATTAACACTTAACAGAGTTTGATAAATCACCTCCAGTGGGAGGTGACAGTTCTACATTATGTGCCTCATTCTTCAAACCCATGCGTTGTGAAGTAAAATTGGAGACAATGGGCTCTCTGTATAAACAACCAAACTAGAGCAGATAGGGAAGACAAAAATGATTTGGTGAATAAGGCTTTTTTTGATAGGTTAGGAGATTTTGCTCTTGATTTATTAATTAGATACACTATGAAAGTCTTTATTACTTTATCAGTCTCGTTTTCCGTTAGCGAAAACTTTCTTTTTTATTTCCATGTATATATCAGCATTTTCTGGAATTAGCACAACATCAAGACTTTAATGTTTATATATATATATATATATATATATATATATATATATATATATATATATATATATATATATAAAACACAGTTTTAATCTTAGCTAAGAGCTTGTAAGTGAGTGCTGGACTTTCTCTATGTGTTGTACTAATTTGATTTGTGATTTTTCCTATGGGCCTTGCACCCTAACCTGTCTGGGGTTAACTGCCTGTGACTCTGAGCACCCAGGGTTGAGCATGTTGCAGGGTCATGGGATGTGTACCCAGTCCAGTCTGAGAGTGCTGTCCCCTTCCGTGTTTTGTATTTCATAAGCCTGTGCACCCTTCACTAGTTCCCAGTTTGTTTGATTGAGAGCTTGCATTGTTTGGCTGGTTTAGGGACCCAGGTTTTGGAAGGGACCTTGATGTGGTTCCTGGGCTTGTCTCATTTGGCCAGATGCGGTAACTAACCCTTCGATTTTTGCTTTTAATCTTAGCTGAGAGCTTGTAAGTGAGTGTTGGACTTTCTCTGTGTGTTTTATATATATATATATATATATATATACCCACACATAAATAGCTAAAAGGAGACGCACTCGCCGGGTCTTAGTAAATAGTGTTTTTAAGACACCAAGTTGAACAGTGACGTTTCGGGGTAGTTAGCCCCGTCCTCAGACCATAACCCACACATATTTATAAATGTTAAAGGGATAGTAAACACCAACAATGTTATTGTTTAAATAGATAGATCATCCCTTTATTCACCATTCCCCAGTTATGCATAACCAATACTGTTATAGAAATATACTTTTTACCTCTTTAATTCCCTTGTAGCTAAGCTTCTGCAGACTGCCTCCTTATCTCAGATCTTTTGACAGACTTGCATTTCACGCAATTAGTGCTTACTCTTAAATAACTTTACGTGCCTGAGCACAATGTTATTTATATGAAACATGTGAACTAATGCCCTCTAGCTGTGAAAAACTGTCAAATGCATTCAGATAAGAGGCGGCCTTCAAGGGCCTAGAAATTAGCATATGAGCCTACCTAGGTTTAGCTTTAAACTAAGAATAACAATAGATCAAAGCAAATCTGATGATAAAAGTAAATTAGAAAGTTGTTTTTTAATTGCAAGCCCTATCTGAATCATGAAAGTTTAATTTGGACTTTACTATCCCTTTAAAAATGTTAAATATAGGCGAAAGGAAAATCCTCATTAATTGTTTACTATAATTTTTTACTAGTCAGGATAAATGAGCCAATTATGTAAAAAATGTTGCAAAGTCGTATTGCATAGTAAACACAAACACTGATATAAAATGTCTTCTTTCAATGAGATAGAAAGGCAACTTGAGCCCAAAATATTTTTTTTCTGTGAATTAAATGTATATGAAATAAGCATTGGTTACGAGCAGCATGGGAATGTCTCTAACCTCCTGTGGTCATCTTGCAAACAACCTAGTGTTCCCCCTACAAGATGACCACAGGACTACTTAGTGGAGTGCAGCAAGTGAATTATTGTGTTTGGGTGACAAAGCTACTAAAGAAAAGACTGCAGGGAATGTAAAACAAAATAATGGCCTAAATCCAATAAAACTAATTTGTGAAACTCATTTCTTGCTGAAAAAAATCGCCACAACTTCACTGCTTCAAAATCATGGAATTTAATGAGATTTGTAAATGTCCCTTGTCAGAGCATTGAGCTGGAAGATCAGATCCATTGATTACTATGTCGCAACTATTTACTTACCGCTGCATTGAACGTCTCCCACTGTCACCACCATCACGAGAATGTTTTAAAACATCGAAACAAGTAAAAATGGAAAAGAAAGTGTATATAAAACAGTACTCTGTAACATATGCACAAAAATTCTGATAATCATGTCTAAATCTTGCATGCTGAGTCATAATTTAGGTAACCCCCTCCCCACCCTCGGTTAGCTCCTCATTCGCTCTTGCACAATTGCTGAATCAAATCCATTCTATTCAGTGATATTAATCTAACACGGCAAACAAGACGTGCAAATATTTACTGTCAAAATTACACATTTACATTTTTTTTTTCACCATGCAGTTAGTGAAGGATAACTTCTCACAAAGAACTTACACTGCTGAGCTGAACAAATTCTGAGGCAAAATATCTTTCTGTTTTGCATATAGATGTTTATGTGATATTTTCATATCAGCTTTTTACAGTTATATTGCATCAAATGAGTATCATGTCCCTTTCAGGGGACACTGAACAGTTAAGTTAAGCTAATCATAAATAATAGATCTAAATTAGTCTTTTAATCTATAAATGGCTGTTTCATACTTTGGTAAATTTCTCAAATTGACCCTATTTATTTTCTTATAATGATGCAGTAACAGCCATTTTTTGTGTGTTTTTTTACCACTTTTCTACAAACTGGCGGTACAGCCAATCAGAAGCCGTTCTCCCCACTCCTATATAAACTGACAAGCTCATTATTCTGCCCCTACCCCAACCCCCGCTTTGATAAAGTGACAGGTCTCCATACTGTAACATTGTAAATGTATTCAACATGTTTATTAACATTTGCTGTCATTTTAACATTGTCATTTCTGTTCTAAGAATACACATTATAATTAATAGGTATGCATTTTATTCTATTTCGTTTGCAATATTATGCAACTACACCTATGCATCACTTTCTCTATGTATTTCACAAACTAATACAAAAAACATACCTCATGTTTAACATTGCTGTTAAAAAAAAACCAAAAAAACATTCAGACTATTTTTTTAACCTTGATATTGATTCAGCTGAACCGGATTAGTGATACATAAGAATCCACAGAGTGTCATTCCACATACAATAATTACTCCCATGTAAAGCAGAGTGCTACATAGAATACATTCTTATTTAGTTTTAAATATTTCTTCACAGCTCTTGTCTCAGTAACATGTCAATTTATCATTTAGGGTAGAGAATCTTTGAATAGGGTCACAGAATGTTATCACTTGAGGTTGGGAAAGAAGCCTCATAATGTGATAAGAAGGCTTGAATTCTAATTGGCATATTAGAAAGGCACATGATATATGATGTGTCAAAAAGCATGCTTGTTCATATTGTTGCTTTATAGCTACTGTGTTAGAGAATACTTTCACACCTAGAAAACTCTGTTCAATTGCCCTTTAGAAGAAAATCGCCAACATATTCTGTAAATGATAATTGGTAAAATGCTATAGAAAATGTTTCATAAAAAAATAATGATTTTGATGCTTACATATATCTTTTGTATCATATATTTTTTTTTTTACTATCATCTACAAATACAGTTCCAACATGGCTTTGATTTGGTAAACTCTATTGAGAAAAATGACATCAACATTTTAGGTGTGTAGTTTATATTCACAAGTTTAGTTTAATTGCAATATATTCATGAAAGGCTAAATTTAAGTAGTGAGGTAGGCAATATTTGTCAGTCTCTCTGATTATCTAAAAATGGTGTGGTAGGTTGAAAATGCAAGGAAAACATATAAGACTATATTCTGCAAGCACTCTTAATCAGACATGGATAGATATTACTTGATTTGTAACTCAAGGTTACACTTACATTAGCTAGGTAAGAATGCTTCATCCTTACCTTTATTGTTAATATTGAAACACAAAATTCATGAGAGCTTATTAACAGGGACTGTCTTCTCACATTGTATTACTGAGTTTAATGAAGCTACCTAATTAAGAGGAGGTCAAAAAGCAAAGACTGCAAGGTTATTTCATCTCACCACCTTCTTTAAGGCTTTTTTTTTTCATTATTGAGGAACAGTGTAAATAAGGTAAACCAAATAAAGTGTCATGCCAAGGTTACAGAATGCTGAAAGAAGGATGAGACTTAGCAACCATGCTATAAATTCAGTACCATCAGACCATCTACACTAACTATGTGTCAGCCCTGTGGATAGATTTTTTTTTACTGATGATTTCCATACAAACAAATTAAGCATCTCCATTCTCTGCAGTTAAAGGCACATTCTATTTTAAATATAAAATATTCTGTTTTATTAAAGAATTTTATTCTTTATCCAAATAACTTTTTCTACTATGAGTTTAAAGGGATGTGAAAGTAAAAATGTAAAATCATGGTTCAAAAAGCAAGCAATCTTAAGAGACTTCTATTATAAAACACATACATTTTATCAAAGCAAAGCACGAGTGGTGTGTGATGAAAAAGTGCAGGTGGCAATGTACCTGATAATTGGAGAGAGTGCATGTGGGTAAGCAATACTACATGACACATATCTAGGTATGCTCAGGAGTTGCATTGCACTATAGAATATTGCCGCTGATTGATGGGATATGCCCAACAGATGTGTTCAACTGGGTCCCCAGTAGCACATTGCTGGTCTGGGGTGGGCTTTAAGCTTGTGTTTGGATTATCACAATCTATCATTTGATAATTATTAGACATGTGTATTTGTTTCGTTACGAATGCAAATCTGTGAAATAAACGTGGATATTTGTGTAATTTTCACAAAATGAATATCCAAACAAATGCACAACATCATTTAAAGAAAATTAATAATTACTGACAAATTAAATTAGGGGGTTGAATACTTACCTGTAGCACACTGGAGAGCCTCCCCTTTTAGCACAGGCCCTGGGATCTTCTGTGCTAAGCCTCCTATTAGCAGGCCCTAGGGCTCAATGAAGAAGAATCAGGGTTAGCGTGGCTTTCCAGCATGTTAAAGGTAAGTATTAAACGCTGCAGGTGAACTTTTTCACCTGTAGCAAAGGAAAAATTACCCTTGTTTATTGTAAACAAATGTAAATGTTCCACGAATATTCAGTATTCATTTTGTTTAAAACAAAACAAGGCAGTCAAATATTTGAAAAACAACGATTTTTGAATATTCATTTAGAAAGATTCGGCTCAACCAAAATGTTTTGCCCGTGCACACCTCTAATAATTATTGGCATAATGGTAATAATAATTTTATTTAAAAAAAAAAAAAGCAAATTTCATTATTTATCATCCACACTTTTTTCATTGTCAGTCCTGCTTGGCTGATCACACATGCCAGTCCTGTTTGGCTGATCACACATGCTAGTCCTGTTTGGCTGATCACATGTGTCAGTCCTGTTTGGCTGATCACACATGCCAGTCCTGTTTGGCTGATCACATGTGTCATTCCTGTTTGGCTGATCTCATGTGTCAGTCCTGTTTGGCTGATTTCAATCCAAATTCTCCATCCTTAACAACACATTTACCAGGCCATTATTCACTTGTCACATCCCACAGCTAAAAGGACTTGACTAACCCCATATGTTCTTCATATGTTTTCAAAGGTAACATTGGTTTTACATGGGCAAAACAAACTGCCATTACCCAATGCCATATTTCATGACATAAGGAAGCAAAAACACCAAACAGATACAAATGATACATGCTCACTCAAGTCAAGTGAAAAAAATTATAAGCGCTTTTTCACCAATAAAATAATTTAAAAAAAAGTGCATTGGTTTTAAAATAAAATAAACAATTGAAACTGAGCATTTTATTTGTAAGTTTCCATTCATTTATTTATTGCTTAAAAAATAAAATATGTATTATTTACTACTAAGGTGCTATTCTGCATTTGCAAATTATGTCTAAATTTCCAAGTCCACCTTTATTACTTTAAATAGTTATTAAGAGGCCCATTTATCAAGGGGTCTTAGCGCCGTTGGTGTAACCGAGATTTAAACTACTTCTCCACCTGTTATGTGGTGTTCATCAATCCCCCCGGACTTTTACGACTGGGAAGATTGACAGCCCTTGCTCTCACGCGAGCAGCGGGCGGCATTGCACACTAGCAATGGTAAATGCCGGCAGCATATTGCTGTCTGCTAGATACAAACCGGCAGACAAGGACGAAGATATCTGCCCCTTACTTTCTTAAATCTGGCCCTTTATGTTGACATTTAAATTTAAAGATTTCTGTCATTACTCCTCCTAATTCTCTCACAAAGCCACTAAGGGTTCCATGTAAGAAGCAGCAAGAGCTGCTCCGGAGCCCTTGCGGGGCAGGTTCACATATTCAAGCCTGCTTCCTGCAATATCAGAAGCAGCGGTCATTAAATCGTTGCTTCTTGCACCCTACGCCACCTCTGAGGTGGCGAGGGAAATCACAGAGAGCTCGCTCGGTCTCTGTGATTGACAGCCCCTTTAGTCACACGATTGGTTGCGCAAATGAAGGGGTGGGTATTACACACTGCGATGAGTATGTAATGATACATAAGGGACAGCGAACAAACAGATCAGCTGCACGTATTTAGTGAACGTGGGCGGACAGCTTTGCAAGTTGAGAAGCTGTCTGCCCGCCTCTTAGTACATAGGGGCCCTAAAACTATAAAAGCTGTCATGCTATATCTTATCAATTTCTTCTCTATGAAATTCAAACTCCAGCTAACTATTTCTTTCTGTTCCTTTTTAAAGACATATACTTGACAACTGGAAACGTTTTTCTGAGAGTCATAGCTGTTTCTAGGGGTAAATGAAGTAAGCATTTGCCTACGGTGCAAACTAAAGCTCACACTATGGGCTAGATTACAAGTGGAGCACAACCGTTATCCTTATCATGACCCTGTGTTAAAAATAGCACACAAACTGGTACAAGTGAATGTGATGTGCTAGAGAATTTAACGTGGGAGTCATTGTTTTCTGTGTGCCCTATACTTTAAATGATTGTCACAGGGTGTGCTATTATCCTTTCTATTACAAGTGGTGAGTTAAGTATTGTTCAGCACAAAATAGCATTGGAAACTTTAGCGCCTATGGACACCTGAAGTAAGTGTTAACGTTTGAATATATATTTTAAGTTTTGTGCTGTATTGGGAAAGGCACAAAGGTGTATGTGTGTGTGTATATATATATATATAAATATGTTTTTATGTATATATGTGTATGCGTGTGTACACATGTGTGTATGTGTATGTATGTACACAAGAAATGTTTTTAAACATATATTTCAATACAAAATCATAGTTTAAAAGTTAGTGAAGAACTCCACTATTTGATCTTTGGCTTAGAGCACGTTCAGCTTATCACTGCAGCTTACAATGCAAGTAAGGTTTCAGGAATTTTATATTGCAGTGCTACAGATGTGCTTTAATGCTTTTGGAGGTATACATTATACAGTCAAACTAATGGGAGCTCTTTGCTGGCTGGTGTAACTATTGGGAGAGGGAAGAATAGCTGGAGAAAGAGAGAGAAAGTAGGAGACAGAGAATAAGAAGGAAACATAAGAAGGGTGAGAGCGAGAGGATAAAGAAAGGAAGGAAGGAAGAATAAAGAGATAGATGTAGCAAAAGGGAAAGAAAGAGAAGCAGTGGGCGTGAATGGGAAAAACAGTTGGGTCTAGATTACAAGTGGAGCGCTAATTTATCACGCACCGGCAAATAGGCTAATCTTCCAGTTTGTGGGGATGCAATAAATAATCATCTATTAGAAGTGGCTGGTTATTGTTACTGCAAGCTTGCGGTAGCAATTAGCGCTCAGAAAATTAACCAGAGATCAAATCTATGGTTAATTTTCTAAAAAGGTCCCAAACTGCCCCATAAATAAAGTATAATAATCTTTATTAAAAAATAAAAATGGTAGCATCTTTATTTTTTAATAAAGGAACGGCAAAAAACAGTTATAAAGAGGCTAAAAGTGGCGGCTGAGGGGTGTTTAAAAAAAACGGCACTGAAAAGTGCCTTTACTTAGCGGTCTAAGGGAAATGTGTGTTCTCTGTAAATATATATATTTATGCTTATATTCATATATATTGATGTGTTAATATATGTAATCTGTCTGACGGCATAAGAATGAGGCTCCCATTGGAGTCTATGGAAGAGCGCTCTTATTAGTGCAATGGTTCTGTGTAATGCAAACACAAGGTTGCTTTCACATTGCCCCTCACTTGTAGTACCTGCGCACATTAGCTTGCATTGGTATTACACAGTTGAGCACAAATATCGCTTTAGCGTAAGCAATATTTTGCACTCAACTCGTAATCTGGCCACCTGGGGGTAGACAGTAAAGAGAAAAAAAATAGTGGACTGCTGAGCTTTCTTCTGATAGGGAAGGAAATAGGAAGTCAGGGATTTTGGGGAGTGGTGGAAAAAGCACACACAGAGTTCTTCTGACTACTGATCTGTAAAGAACAATAAGCACCTGAAATATATTTTTCCAAGTTTATTTGCTTCGCTGTTGTTCTTAGTACAATGTCATTACATTTAGGATGAAAGATAAACTAAAATGTACAATACCTACATTTTAACTTAAAATTGATGCAGCATATATGTAAAAAGCTGACTAAAAATATCACATATGCATCTCTATGTAAAAATGGAAGATATTTTACCTCAAATGTTCCTCAGTACCATATTCCATTGTGAAGGGACTATAAACATCCAATCAGGATGCTAGTTCCTTTACTTGCAAGGGTGCATACATCTCACATGTGCAAGCCTCGGTTTAAGGAAGATTACTACGAAACCTCAAGAGATTTTGTAAAATACTAATGGGCCTATCTATCAAGCTCCGGAAGGAGCTTGACGGCCCATGTTTCTGGCGAGTCTTCAGACTCGCCAAAAACACCAGTTATGAAGCAGTGGTCTAAAGACCGCTGCTCCATAACCTGTCCGCCTGCTTTGAGCAGGCGGACAGACATCGCCGCAATTCATCCCGATCGAGTACAATCGGGTTGATTGACACCCCCCTGCTGGTGGCCGATTGGCCATGATTCTGCAGGGGTGCCGGTGTTGCACCAGCAGCTCTTGTGAGCTGCTGGTGCAATGCTGAATACGTCAAGCGTATTGCTCTCCATATTCAGCGAGGTCTGGCGGACCTGATCCTCACTGTCGGATCAGGTCCGCCAGACTTTGATAAATAGAGGCCTATGAGATCACAGTAAAACAAGCACAGATAATGCTAAATGGCTTTTTTTCTACCATGCAGATTACAGTAAAACAAGTAGTTCTGGATCACAGAGCACATAATCTGGGGAGCTGAATACATTTTGAGGTAAACGATCTCCCTTTTTTACAGGAAGATGTTCATGTGATATTTTTGCCAACTTTTTACAGTTATGCTGCATCACTTTCAACTGATTTAGCATATGGGCGATATGTACCTTTAAAGGGACAGTATACTGTAAAATAGTTTTTCCCTTAATGTGTTTACGATTGCTTTTTTTACCAACTGCGGAGTAAAAAATGTATGAAAATTAGCTTTTTAAGGTTTATTTGTGAATATTAAAGCTCTGGTTTTGTGTTTTGAAGCCACAACCTAATAAAATGGGTTGAGCTTGTAGGTATAATCAGATCTCATTACTGTATCACATTGTGTACATATACCTGCTTCTTTATCTTATATCTGTCCTTAAAACAATCACCAATACTTGGAGAGAACAATGGAAAATCAACATTTTATTACCTTATCTCTGCTATATCCTACTGGGAGTATAATTTCTTCTGCTGGCTGTGTTTACAAAGCTTATCTATAGCTGGGACCTGCTGCCACAAACTTTCAGAATAGGTGGGGTTACCACATGCTAAATCAACTATTTCAAATGCCAATATAAGGGTAAATGATCTACTTGTAAACAATTTAATACACTCCAGCAGGTAAAGTGGATCATTCGGTACAAATTAAAGGGGAGAAAATTTTTGAGTAAACTGTCCCTTTAAAGGACATTCAAGTCCAAAAAGCACTTTGATGATTTAAATAGGGCATGTAATTTTAAACAACTTCCAAATTTACTATAATCACCAATTTTGCTTTGTTCTCTTGGTATTCTTAGTTGAAAGCGAAACCTAGGAGGTTCATATGCTAATTTCTTAGACCTTAAAGACTGCCTCTAATCTGAATGAATTTTGACAACTAGAGGGCATTAGTTCATGTGTTTCATATAGTTAACATTGACCTCATGCACGTGAAGTGACCTAGGAGTGAGCACTGATCGGCTAAAATGGAAGTCTGTCAAAATAACTGAAATAAGGGGACAGTCAGCAGAAGCATAGATACAAGGTAATTAAAGAGGTAAAACGTGTATTATTATAACTGTGTTGGTTATGCAAAACTGTGGAATGGGTAATAAAGGGATTATCTTTCTTTTTAAACAACAGAAATTCTGATGTTGACTGTCCCTTTAAGGGTCCATTTTGGTGAAAGCTAATGTATAGGGGATTGATTATCATGACAAAAAAAATTCTTGTATTTGACTTTAAGACTCAATAAATAAAATGTTAAAAATATAATTCTGTGTGATGAATGAGATAGAAAGGTTAAACCAGATATCTGTTTAATTTGCCTTGTGTGAGAGACCTTGGAACAGCTGCTATTTACAAGTATGAAATAAGAACCCTAACACTGTCAGAGTTCCACCAATGCTCTGTATCCATCCACAAAGCCCCAGTGCATAAGGAGCAAAATAGCCTGCAGCTTGAGAAGCCCTTTATTAATGTTAACACAATGCAATATATACAATATGAGGCCGATTTATCAGGCTCGCCGGAAACAGAACTTATGAAGCAGCGGTCTAAAGACGACTGCTCCCTAACTTGTCCACCTGCTCTAAGGCCGCAGACAGAAATCAACCCTATCAAATACGATTGGGCTGATTGACACCCCCTGCTAGCGGCCGATTGGCTGCAAATCTACAGGTGGCGGCATTGCACCCGCAGTTCACAAGAACTGCTGGTGCAATGATAAATCAATGTGCAGCGGACATGATACGCTACATAGGATCATGTCTGCTTGCACTTTAATAAAGCTGCCCTTAAGAGTATTACGTTTACCTTGGTTACTCAATCTGTGGAAAATAACCAGTAAATTAAATAGCACTCTATTGCATCCCAGTTTATAACCTACTTTCCTCTAATTTAAGAAATTACAAACTATTTGTGATCCACACCAATACTATTAAATGACTAGATACCCAGTCATCTACAAATATTAACAAAAAAGTGATATACATTTCATGATAGCAATGTTCATAATCAAATTAAAATTTCCAACTGTGTAATATTATGTTTTCATGAGATGAAATAAACATGTTTTACCATAAATAAACATTCTGTTTACAAACACACTAAATTTGCCATCCAACGGATGGTCAGGTATGAAATCCTAATATCCATGAGCCTGAATTTTTTGCTCTCCTGCAGGTTGGTGTCCCACCTGCACAATGTGATTGGCTGCACATGCTGTCAAAGTCATTGAATGCTCTGCAGGAGGATTTGGGAATGATTAATTGCCCTGTCTTGAGAGCTGAGGGTTGTGAACAGCAGGGTTCCTGAAGTATGTAAATACAAGTGGTCACAGAGCTGTAACAGAACCAAATGAAATGAGCAAAATGACTTAACAAAGGGACTTAGCATGGAGTGTTTAGTTTCTGAAGATTAGCTGCTATGTTATCTCTGTGGGAGAAGGAAACTTTCTTCTACCGGATCATATGCCACTTCCCTGGAATAAACCCTATTTTATAATATGAGCAAATGCTTTATTTATCCAGTAGTTTCTAATGCCTATTAAAGTATCCCCAGATAACACTAAGGTTGTAATTATATAAAAGCTTCATAACAAAATGTTTGACTTTTTTCTTTTAAGTGCATTTGTTTTGATATAGATGCAAAATATCAGATGCTTTCTCTCTTCTTTAGCTCATAATCCATTTAAATAGTAAGTTCTCTTTGACAGGACCATCACATCATATCAACGCAAAATCTGACTCTTCAACTGTTGATGTATCTGTAATATTGGCTGATGCTATTATTATTATAATTAATAATGAATACTCTTTATAGAAATAATGTTTTCTTTAAATGTATGAAAGAATGAAAGAGAGAAAGACTATACTTTTACTTTATTTGCCAAATCTAGAGCTCAACATTCAAATTTCCCTGGCATAATTTGAAAGGGACCTAAATTTAACTCCAGATCTACAGGTTACAAGGAGTTGGATTTACTTTTCCATAACTTCTAGATATGGCTTTCTCATACACTCCTATATATTTTAAGTTTGTGCTCTGTGACAAGTTTGATTAATGGGTGCTCATTACAAACACTTTTTGCTTAAAGGGACTTTGTGCTATAAAATTGGTTTCCCCTCAATGGCCCCTAGTTATCAAGCCGTCAACCTCAAATACGCTGGAATTCCGCAGCGTATTTATGGCGAGGCTGATTCGCCTTAGTTATCAAGCCCTAGTCACAGGCAAAAGTAGAATTTTGTGACGTAAGCTTCGATCCGCCGGACTCAGTCCGACACAGATCGATTCTTACGTCACTCCAGATGTTCCGAACACAAGTTCGGCACAATCTGACTACTTTTGCTAGTTATCAAAAAACTAGCAGGTACGCTCTGCACTTTTCAGGCCCAGCATACCTGGTTTTCAAATCGCCGCCCTAGAGGTGGCAGATCCCATAGGAATCAATGGGTGTCTGACCATAGCGAAAGTTCATGTTCGCTGCTGCCCGACATCCCATTGATTCCTATGGGAGCTGTCTACACCTAACACCCTAACATGTACCCCGAGTCTAAACACCCCTAATCTGTCCCCCCCTACACCTAATCTGTCCCCCCTACATAATACCTATTAACCCCTATCCTGCCCCCCCTAAACCGTCACCACCTATAATAAAGTTATTAACCCCTATCCTGCCGATCCCGGACCCTAAATAAATTGTTTAACCCCTAAACCGCCGCTCCCGGACCCCGCCGCCACCTATATTAAACTTATTAACCACTAATCTGCCCCCCCTACACCGTCGCCACCTATAATAAATTTATTAACCCCTATCCTGCCCCCCCTACACCGCCGCCACTGTAATGAAATTATTAACCCCTAAACCTAAGTCTAACACTAACCCTAACACCCCCCTAACTTAAATATTAATTAAATAAATCTAAATAATATTTCTCTTATTAACTAAATTAATCCTATTTAAAACTAAATACTTACCTTTAAAATAAACCATAATATAGCTACAATATAAATAATAATTATATTGTAGCTATCTTAGGATTTATTTTTATTTTACAGGCAACTTTCAATTTATTTTAACTAGGTACAATAGCTATTAAATAGTTATTAACTATTTAATAGCTACCTAGTTAAAATAAAGAGAAATTTACCTGTAAAATAAAAACTAACCTAAGTTACAATTACACCTAACACTACACTATACTTTAATAAATTATTCCTATTTAAAACTAAATACTTACCTGTAAAATAAACCCTAAGATAGCTACAATGTAATTAATAATTACATTGTAGCTATTTTAGGATTTATATTTATTTTACAGGTAACTTTGTATTTATTTTAGCTAGTTAGAATAGTTATTAAATAGGGTTTGGGTTAGATTAGGGGTATGTGGGTGGTGGGTTTTAATGTTGGGGGGGTTGTATTTTTATTTTACAGGCAAAAGAGCTGTTTTCTTTGGGGCTGATCGGAACAGCCAATAGAATGCGAGCTCAATCTGATTGGCTGATTGGATCAGCCAATCAGATTGAACTTCAATCTGATTGGCTGATTCAATCAGCCAATCAGATTTTTCCTACCTTAATTCCGATTGGCTGATAGAATCCTAGCAGCCAATTGGAATTGAAGGGACGCCATCTTGGATGGCGTCCCTTAAAGGAACCTTCATTCGTCGTTAGTCGTTGGGAAGAAGAGGATGGCTCCGCGTCGGCTCGTCTGAAGATGGCTCCGCTACGCTCCGGATGGATGAAGATTGAAGATTTCGCATGGATGAAGACTTCTATCGGATGGAAGACTTCTTCAGCGCTGCCTGGATGTTGACTTCAATCGGATGGAAGACTTCTTCAGCGCCCCTTGGATGATGACTTCTGCTGCTCCGGATCTCCTCTTCGGTTCCATTGGTGGTCGGCTGGCTGAAGACGGCTCAAGGTAGGTTGATATTCAGGGGGGTAGTGTTAGGTTTATTTAAGGGGGGTTTGGGTTAGATTAGGGGTATGTGGGTGGTGGGTTTTAATGTTGGGGGGGTTGTATTTTTATTTTACAGGCAATAGAGCTGTTTTCTTTGGGGCATGCCCCGCAAAAGGCCCTTTTAAGGGCTGGTAAGGTAATAGAGCTGGTAACTTTTTAATGTAGAATAGGGTAGGGAATTTTTTTATTTTGGGGGCTTTGTTATTTTATAAGGGGCTTAGATTAGGTGTAAGTAGCTTAAAATTGTTGTAATATTTTTGAAATGTTTGAACCTTATTTTATTTATTATTTGTAACTTAGCTTTTTTTATTTTTTTGTACTTTAGTTAGTTTATTTAATTGAATTTAATTGTAGTTATTTGTAGCTAATTTATTTAACTAATTTAATGATAGTGTAGTGTTAGGTTTAATTGTAACTTAGGTTAGGATTTATTTTACAGGTAATTTTGTATTTATTTTAGCTAGGTAGTTATTAAATAGTTAATAACTATTTAATAACTATTCTAACTAGCTAAAATAAATACAAAGTTACCTGTAAAATAAATATAAATCCTAAAATAGCTACAATATAATTATTATTTATATTGTAGCTATATTAGGGTTTATTTTAAAGGTAAGTATTTAGTTTTAAATAGGATTAATTTAGTTAATAAGAGAAATATTATTTAGATTTATTTAATTAATATTTAAGTTATCGGGTTAGGGTTAGTGTTAGACTCAGGTTTAGGGGTTAATAAATTTATTACAGTGGCGGCAGTGTAGGGGGGGCAGGATAGGGGTTAATAACTTTATTATAGGTGGCGACGGTGTATGGGGGGCAGGATAGGGGTTAATAGGTATTATGTAGGTGGCGGTGGAGTCCGGGAGCGGAGGTTTAGGGGTTAATACATTTGTTAGAGTGGCGGTGGGCTCCAGGAGTGGCTGTTTAGGGGTTAATACATTTATAAGAGTTGCAGCGGGGTCTAGGAGCGGTGGTTTAGGGGTTACTAACTTTATTTAGTTGCGGGGGGCTCCGGGGGCGCCGGTATAGGGGGTAGAACAGTGTAGTTAGTGTGGGTGCTTAGTGACAGCTTGTCAATAAAGCTGTCAAAAAGCCGAAGAGCAGCGAGATCGGATGAGTGATAAATATCACAGTCCGCTGCTCATCGCCCCGTACTTGGTGCGCGGCTTTTTGACAGATTTATTGATAACTTTGGCGAAATTTTTCAGGTCCACGGCGGCGATGGAAGGTGAGCTTAGGCAAGCGTATTGGGCCAGAGAAGGCAGGTAAAGTAGACACGTTGATAACTAGAGGCCAATGTGTTTACAATGACTATTATTTTACCAGCTGCAGAGTTTAAAATGTATGGGACTTTTTTGCATTTAGGTTTTTTGTATATGAAATAGCTGTTTTTGCTCATTGAAACCACAACCAAACAAAATGGGCTCTGCTTGCAAAGAGGGTAGACTTCATCTTATCTTTCGAATTATTTACACAAAGTCCTCCTTGTCTTATTTTCCACTGTTTACTCAATGACCAATACTTAGGACCTGATGACCAAAAACTCTTTGGAGACTTTTTTAAGTAGACATGTGCACGGCTAAAAAATTCGGTTCGTTTTCGGTTCGGATCGATTCGGACTTTTCGAATTTCGTTTCGGATCGAATCGGATTCGGCAAAATTTTAATAAATTCGTTTCGGATTTATTCGGATCCGAATAAATTCGTTTCGGATTTATTCGGATTCGGCTGAATTCGGTTCTATTCCGTTCCGAAATTCGGTATGTTTTTAGTACACTAACACCCATTTAGTACACTAAGTCACTAACACCCATAAACTACCTATGAACCACTAAACCGAGGCCCCCCCACATCGCAGACCCTATAATAACATTATTTAACCCCTAATCTGCCAATCAGATATCGCCGCAACCTACATTATAGCTATTAACCCCTAATCTGCTGTCCCTAACACCGCCGACCCCTACATTATAGATATTAACCCCTAATCTGCCTCCCCCAACGTCGCCGCAATCTAACTACAAGTATTAACCCCTAATCTGCCGACCCGATATCGCCGCCGCCTACATTATAGCTATTAACCCCTAATCTGCTGTCCCTAACACCGCCGACCCCTACATTATAGTTATTAACCCCTAATCTGCCTCCCCCAACGTCGCCGCAATCTAACTACAAGTATTAACCCCTAATCTGCCGACCCGATATCGCCGCCGCCTACATTATAGCTATTAACCCCTAATCTGCTGTCCCTAACACCGCCGACCCCTACATTATAGTTATTAACCCCTAATCTGCCTCCCCCAACGTCGCCGCAATCTAACTAAAAGTATTAACCCCTAATCTGCCGACCCGATATCGCCGCCGCCTACATTATAGTTATTAACCCCTAATCTGCTGTCCCTAACACCGCCGACCCCTACATTATAGTTATTAACCCCTAATCTGCCCCCCCCAATGTCGCCGCAATCTAACTACAAGTATTAACCCCTAATCTGCCGACCCGATATCGCCGCCGCCTACATTATAACTATTAACCCCTAATCTGCTGTCCCTAACACCGCCGACCCCTACATTATAGTTATTAACCCCTAATCTGCCCCCCCCCAACGTCGCCGCAATCTAACTACAAGTATTAACCCCTAATCTGCCGACCCGATATCGCCGCCGCCTACATTATAGCTATTAACCCCTAATCTGGTGTCCCTAACACCGCCGACCCCTACATTATAGTTATTAACCCCTAATCTGCCTCCCCCCAACGTCACCACAATCTAACTACAAGTATTAACCCCTAATCTGCCGACCGCAAATCGCCGCCACTATAATAAATGTATTAACCCCTAAACCGCCGCACTCCTGCCTCGCAAACACTATAATACATTTTATTAACCCCTAATCTGCCCTCCCTAACATCGCCGCCACCTACCTACAATTATTAACCCCTAATCTCCCGCCCCCAACGTCGCCGCTACTATAATAAGGTTATTAACCCCTAAACCTAAGTCTAACCCTAACACTAACACCCCCTAACTTAAATATAATTTAAATAAAACGAAATAAGTTTACTATAGTTAAATAAATGAATCCTATTTAAAACTAAAGACTTACCTGTAAAATAAACCCTAAGATAGCTGCAATATAACTAATAGTTACATTGTAGCTATTTTAGGATTTATTTTTATTTTACAGGCAACTTTGTATTTATTTTAACTAGGTACAATAGTTATTAAATAGTTAATAACTATTTAATAACTACCTAGCTAAAATAAATACAAATTTACCTGTAAAATAAATCCTAACCTAAGTTACAATTACACCTAACACTACACTATCATTAAATTAACTAAATAAATGAATCATATTTAAAACAAAATACTTACCTGTAAAATAAACCCTAAGATAGCTGCAATATAACTAATAGTTACATTGTAGCTATTTTAGCATTTATATTTATTTTACAGGCAACTTTGTATTTATTTTAACTAGGTACAAAAGCTATTAAATAGTTATTGACTAATTAATAGCTACCTAGTTAAAATAATTACAAAATTACCTGTAAAATAAATCCTAACCTAAGTTACAATTAAACCTAACACTACACTGTCATTAAATAAATTAACTACAAGTACCTACAATTATCTACAATTAAATAAACTAAAGTACAAACCCCCCCCACTAAATTACAAAAACAAACAAACACTAAATTACAAAAAATAAAAAAATATTACAAGAATTTTAAACTAATTACACCTAATCTAAGCCCCCTAATAAAATAACAAAGCCCCCCAAAATAAAAAAAATGCCCTACCCTATACTAAATTACAAAAGTTAACAGCTCTATTACCTTACCAGCCCTGAACAGGGCCCTTTGCGGGGCATGCCCCAAAGAAAACAGCTCTTTTGCCTGTAAAAAAAAAACACAATCCCCCCCCCACATTACAACCCACCACCCACATACCCCTACTCTAACCCAAACCCCCCTTAAATAAACCTAACACTACCCCCCTGAAGATCTCCCTACCTTGAGTCGTGTTCACCCAGCCGGGCCGAAGTCTTCATCCGATGGGGCAGAAGAGGACATCCAGACCGGCAGAAGTCTTCATCCAAGCGGGGCAAGAAGAGGTCTTCCATCCATCATACAAGTACCAAAATACAAACAAACACTAAATTACAAAAAATAATAAAATATTACAATAATTTTAAACTAATTACACTTAATCTAAGCCCCCTACTAGCTATTAATATAGCTTCAATATAACTAATAGTTACATTGTAGCTATTTTAGGATTTATATTTATTTTACAGGCAACTTTGTATTTATTTTAACTAGGTACAATAGCTATTAAATAGTTAATAACTATTTAATAACTACCTAGCTAAAATAAATACAAATTTACCTGTAAAATAAATCATAACCTAAGTTACAATTACACCTAACACTACACTATCATTAAATTAACTAAATAAATGAATCCTATATAAAACTAAAGACTTACCTGTAAAATAAACCCTAATATAGCTGCAATATAACTAATAGTTACATTGTAGCTATTTTAGCATTTATATTTATTGTACAGGCAACTTTGTATTTATTTTAACTAGGTTCAATAGCTATTAAATAGATATTGACTATTTAATAGCTACCTAGTTAAAATAATTACAAAATTACCTGTAAAATAAATCCTAACCTAAGTTACAATTAAACCTAACACTACACTATCATTAAATAAATTAACTACAAGTACCTACAATTAAATACAATTAAAAAAACTAAACTAAAGTACAAAACCCCCCCACTAAATTACAAAAAATAAAAAAATATTACAAGAATTTTAAACTAATTACACCTAATCTAAGCCCCCTAATAAAATAACAAAGCCCCCCAAAATAAAAAAAAATGCCCTACCCTATACTAAATTACAAAAGTTAACAGCTCTATTACCTTACCAGCCCTGAACAGGGCCTTTTGCGGGGCATGCCCCAAAGAAAACAGCTCTTTTGCCTGTAAAAAAAAACACAATACCCCCCCCACATTACAACCCACCACCCACATACCCCTACTCTAACCCAAACCCCCCTTAAATAAACCTAACACTACCCCCCTGAAGATCTCCCTACCTTGAGTCGTGTTCACCCAGCCGGGCCGAAGTCTTCATCCGATGGGGCAGAAGAGGACATCCAGACCGGCAGAAGTCTTCATCCAAGCGGGGCAAGAAGAGGTCTTCCATCCATCAGAAAAGTACAAAAAAACAAACAAACACTAAATTAGCAAGAATAATAAAATATTACAATAATTTTAAACTAATTACACCTAATCTAAGCCCCCTACTAGCTATTAATATAGCTACAATATAACTAATAGTTACATTGTAGCTATTTTAGGATTTATATTTATTTTACAGGCAACTTTGTATTTATTTTAACTAGGTACAATAGCTATTAAATAGTTAATAACTACCTAGCTAAAATAAATACATATTTACCTGTAAAATAAACCCTAACCTAAGTTACAATTACACCTAACACTACACTGTCATTAAATTAACTAAATAAATTAATCCTATATAAAACTAAATACTTACCTGTAAAATAAACCCTAATATAGCTACAATATAACTAATAGTTACATTGTAGCTATTTTAGCATTTATATTTATTTTACAGGCAACTTTGTATTTATTTTAACTAGGTACAATAGCTATTAAATAGATATTTACTGTTTAATAGCTACCTAGTTAAAATAATTACAAAATTACCTGTAAAATAAATCCTAACCTAAGTTACTATTAAACCTAACACTACACTATCATTAAATAAATTAACTACAAGTACCTACAATTAAATACAATGAAATAAACTAAACTAAAGTACAAAAAAAACAAACACTAAATTACAAAAAATAAAAAAAAATTACAAGAATTTTAAACTAATTACACCTAATCTAAGCCCCCTAATAAAATAACAAAGCCCCCCAAAATAAAAAAATGCCCTACCCTATACTAAATTACAAAAGTAATCAGCTCTATTACCTTACCAGCCCTGAACAGGGCCTTTTGCGGGGCATGCCCCAAAGAAAACAGCTCTTTTACCTGTAAAAAAAAAACACAATACCCCCCCCACATTACAACCCACCACCCACATACCCCTACTCTAACCCAAACCCCCCTTAAATAAACCTAACACTACCCCCCTGAAGATCTCCCTACCTTGAGTCGTGTTCACCCAGCCGGGCCGAAGTCTTCATCCGATGGGGCAGAAGAGGACATCCAGACCGGCAGAAGTCTTCATCCAAGCGGGGCAAGAAGAGGTCTTCCATCCATCAGAAAAGTACAAAAAAACAAACAAACACTAAATTAGCAAGAATAATAAAATATTACAATAATTTTAAACTAATTACACCTAATCTAAGCCCCCTACTAGCTATTAATATAGCTACAATATAACTAATAGTTACATTGTAGCTATTTTAGGATTTATATTTATTTTACAGGCAACTTTGTATTTATTTTAACTAGGTACAATAGCTATTAAATAGTTAATAACTACCTAGCTAAAATAAATACAAATTTACCTGTAAAATAAACCCTAACCTAAGTTACAATTACACCTAACACTACACTGTCATTAAATTAACTAAATAAATTAATCCTATATAAAACTAAATACTTACCTGTAAAATAAACCCTAATATAGCTACAATATAACTAATAGTTACATTGTAGCTATTTTAGCATTTATATTTATTTTACAGGCAACTTTGTATTTATTTTAACTAGGTACAATAGCTATTAAATAGATATTTACTGTTTAATAGCTACCTAGTTAAAATAATTACAAAATTACCTGTAAAATAAATCCTAACCTAAGTTACTATTAAACCTAACACTACACTATCATTAAATAAATTAACTACAAGTACCTACAATTAAATACAATGAAATAAACTAAACTAAAGTACAAAAAACCCCCCACTAAATTACAAAAAATAAAAAAAATTACAAGAATTTTAAACTAATTACACCTAATCTAAGCCCCCTAATAAAATAACAAAGCCCCCCAAAATAAAAAAATGCCCTACCCTATACTAAATTACAAAAGTAATCAGCTCTATTACCTTACCAGCCCTGAACAGGGCCTTTTGCGGGGCATGCCCCAAAGAAAACAGCTCTTTTGCCTGTAAAAAAAAACACAATACCCCCCCCCCCCACATTACAACCCACCACCCACATACCCCTACTCTAACCCAAATCCCCCTTAAATAAACCTAACACTACCCCCCTGAAGATCTCTCTACCGTGTCTTCACCCAGCGGGCCGAAGTCTTCATCCGATCGGGCAGAAGAGGACATCCAGACCGGCAGAAGTCTTCATCTAAGCGGGGCAAGAAGAGGTCTTCCATCCATCAGAAGTCTTGATCCAGGCGGCATCTTCTCTGTTCATCCATCCGGAGCGGAGCGGCAGCATCCTGAAGACATCCCACGCAGAACATCCTCTTCTTTCTTGATCCGACGACTAGGTGACTGTACCTTTAAGTGACGTCATCCAAGATGGCGTCCCTTGAATTCCGATTGGCTGATAGGATTCTATCAGCCAATCGGAATTAAGGTAGGAAAAATCTGATTGGCTGATTCAATCAGCCAATCAGATTCAAGTTCAATCCGATTGGCTGATCCAATCAGCCAATCAGATTGACCTCGCATTCTATTGGCTGATCGGAACAGCCAATAGAATACGAGGTCAATCTGATTGGCTGATTCCATCAGCCAATCGGATTGAACTTGAATCTGATTGGCTGATTAAATCAGCCAATCAGATTTTTCCTACCTTAATTCCGATTGGCTGATAGAATCCTATCAGCCAATCGGATTTCAAGGGACGCCATCTTGGATGACGTCACTTAAAGGTACAGTCACCTAGTCGTCGGATCAAGAAAGAAGAGGATGCTCTGCGTGGGATGTCTTCAGGATGCTGCCGCTCCGCTCCGGATGGATGAACAGAGAAGATGCCACCTGGATCAAGACTTCTGATGGATGGAAGACCTCTTCTTGCCCCGCTTGGATGAAGACTTCTGCCGGTCTGGATGTCCTCTTCTGCCCGATCGGATGAAGACTTCGGCCCGCTGGGTGAAGACACGGTAGAGAGATCTTCAGGGGGGTAGTGTTAGGTTTATTTAAGGGGGGTTTGGGTTAGAGTAGGGGTATGTGGGTGGTGGGTTGTAATGTGGGGGGGGGGGTATTGTGTTTTTTTTTACAGGCAAAAGAGCTGTTTTCTTTGGGGCATGCCCCCGCAAAAGGCCCTTTTAAGGGCTGGTAAGGTAATAGAGCTGATTACTTTTGTAATTTAGTATAGGGTAGGGCATTTTTTTATTTTGGGGGGCTTTGTTATTTTATTAGGGGGCTTAGATTAGGTGTAATTAGTTTAAAATTCTTGTAATTTTTTTTATTTTTTGTAATTTAGTGGGGGGTTTTTTGTACTTTAGTTTAGTTTATTTCATTGTATTTAATTGTAGGTACTTGTAGTTAATTTATTTAATGATAGTGTAGTGTTAGGTTTAATAGTAACTTAGGTTAGGATTTATTTTACAGGTAATTTTGTAATTATTTTAACTAGGTAGCTATTAATTAGTCAATAACTATTTAATAGCTATTGTACCTAGTTAAAATAAATACAAAGTTGCCTGTAAAATAAATATAAATGCTAAAATAGCTACAATGTAACTATTAGTTATATTGTAGCTATATTAGGGTTTATTTTACAGGTAAGTATTTAGTTTTATATAGGATTAATTTATTTAGTTAATTTATTTAGTTAATTTATTTAATGACAGTGTAGTGTTAGGTGTAATTGTAACTTAGGTTAGGGTTTATTTTACAGGTAAATTTGTATTTATTTTAGCTAGATAGTTATTAACTATTTAATAGCTATTGTACCTAGTTAAAATAAATACAAAGTTGCCTGTAAAATAAATATAAATCCTAAAATAGCTACAATGTAACTATTAGTTATATTGTAGCTATATTAATAGCTAGTAGGGGGCTTAGATTAGGTGTAATTAGTTTAAAATTATTGTAATATTTTATCATTTTTGCTAATTTAGTGTTTGTTTGTTTTTTTGTACTTTTCTGATGGATGGAAGACCTCTTCTTGCCCCGCTTGGATGAAGACTTCTGCCGGTCTGGATGTCCTCTTCTGCCCCATCGGATGAAGACTTCGGCCCGGCTGGGTGAACACGACTCAAGGTAGGGAGATCTTCAGGGGGGTAGTGTTAGGTTTATTTAAGGGGGGTTTGGGTTAGAGTAGGGGTATGTGGGTGGTGGGTTGTAATGTGGGGGGGGGGATTGTGTTTTTTTTTACAGGCAAAAGAGCTGTTTTCTTTGGGGCATGCCCCGCAAAGGGCCCTGTTCAGGGCTGGTAAGGTAATAGAGCTGTTAACTTTTGTAATTTAGTATAGGTTAGGGCATTTTTTTTATTTTGGGGGGCTTTGTTATTTTATTAGGGGGCTTAGATTAGGTGTAATTAGTTTAAAATTCTTGTAATATTTTTTTATTTTTTGTAATTTAGTGGGGGGGGGGGGGGGGTTTGTACTTTAGTTTAGTTTTTTTAATTGTATTTAATTGTAGGTACTTGTAGTTAATTTATTTAATGATAGTGTAGTGTTAGGTTTAATTGTAACTTAGGTTAGGATTTATTTTACAGGTAATTTTGTAATTATTTTAACTAGGTAGCTATTAAATAGTCAATATCTATTTAATAGCTATTGAACCTAGTTAAAATGAATACAAAGTTGCCTGTACAATAAATATAAATGCTAAAATAGCTACAATGTAACTATTAGTTATATTGCAGCTATATTAGGGTTTATTTTACAGGTAAGTCTTTAGTTTTATATAGGATTCATTTATTTAGTTAATTTAATGATAGTGTAGTGTTAGGTGTAATTGTAACTTAGGTTATGATTTATTTTACAGGTAAATTTGTATTTATTTTAGCTAGGTAGTTATTAAATAGTTATTAACTATTTAATAACTATTGTACCTAGTTAAAATAAATACAAAGTTGCCTGTAAAATACATATAAATCCTAAAATAGCTACAATGTAACTATTAGTTATATTGAAGCTATATTAATAGCTAGTAGGGGGCTTAGATTAGGTGTAATTAGTTTAAAATTATTGTAATATTTTATTATTTTTGGTAATTTAGTGTTTGTTTGTATTTTGGTACTTGTATGATGGATGGAAGACCTCTTCTTGCCCCGCTTGGATGAAGACTTCTGCCGGTCTGGATGTCCTCTTCTGCCCCATCGGATGAAGACTTCGGCCCGGCTGGGTGAACACGACTCAAGGTAGGGAGATCTTCAGGGGGGTAGTGTTAGGTTTATTTAAGGGGGGTTTGGGTTAGAGTAGGGGTATGTGGGTGGTGGGTTGTAATGTGGGGGGGGGATTGTGTTTTTTTTTTTACAGGCAAAAGAGCTGTTTTCTTTGGTGCATGCCCCGCAAAGGGCCCTGTTCAGGGCTGGTAAGGTAATAGAGCTGTTAACTTTTGTAATTTAGTATAGGGTAGGGCATTTTTTTTATTTTGGGGGGCTTTGTTATTTTATTAGGGGGCTTAGATTAGGTGTAATTAGTTTAAAATTCTTGTAATATTTTTTTATTTTTTGTAATTTAGTGGTTTTTTATTTTTTGTAATTTAGTGGGGGGGTTTTGTACTTTAGTTTATTTAATTGTAGATAATTGTAGGTACTTGTAGTTAATTTATTTAATGATAGTTTAGTGTTAGGTTTTATTGTAACTTAGGTTAGGATTTATTTTACAGGTAATTTTGTAATTATTTTAACTAGGTAGCTATTAATTAGTCAATAACTATTTAATAGCTATTGTACCTATTTAAAATAAATACAAAGTTGCCTGTAAAATAAATATAAATGCTAAAATAGCTACAATGTAACTATTAGTTATATTGCAGCTATATTAGGGTTTATTTTACAGGTAAGTATTTAGTTTTAAATATGAGTCATTTATTTAATTAATTAAATGATAGTGTAGTGTTAGGTGTAATTGTAACTTAGGTTAGGATTTATTTTACAGGTAAATTTGTATTTATTTTAGCTAGGTAGTTATTAAATAGTTATTAACTATTTAATAACTATTGTACCTAGTTAAAATAAATACAAAGTTGCCTGTAAAATAAAAATAAATCCTAAAATAGCTACAATGTAACTATTAGTTATATTGCAGCTATCTTAGGGTTTATTTTACAGGTAAGTCTTTAGTTTTAAATAGGATTCATTTATTTAACTATAGTAAATTTATTTAGTTTTATTTAAATTATATTTAAGTTAGGGGGTGTTAGTGTTAGGGTTAGACTTAGGTTTAGGGGTTAATAACCTTATTATAGTAGCGGCGACGTTGGGGGCGGGAGATTAGGGGTTAATAATTGTAGGTAGGTGGCGGCGATGTTAGGGAGGGCAGATTAGGGGTTAATAAAATGTATTATAGTGTTTGCGAGGCGGGAGTGCGGCGGTTTAGGGGTTAATACATTTATTATAGTGGCGGCGATTTGCGGTCGGCAGATTAGGGGTTAATACTTGTAGTTAGATTGTGGCGACGTTGGGGGGGGGCAGATTAGGGGTTAATAACTATAATGTAGGGGTCGGCGGTGTTAGGGACACCAGATTAGGGGTTAATAGCTATAATGTAGGCAGCGGCGATATCGGGTCGGCAGATTAGGGGTTAATACTTGTAGTTAGATTGCGGCGACGTTGGGGGGGGGCAGATTAGGGGTTAATAACTATAATGTAGGGGTCGGCGGTGTTAGGGACAGCAGATTAGGGGTTAATAGCTATAATGTAGGCGGCGGCGATATCGGGTCGGCAGATTAGGGGTTAATACTTGTAGTTAGATTGCGGCGACGTTGGGGGGGGGCAGATTAGTGGTTAATAACTATAATGTAGGGGTCGGCGGTGTTAGGGACAGCAGATTAGGGGTTAATAGCTATAATGTAGGCGGCGGCGATATCGGGTCGGCAGATTAGGGGTTAATACTTGCAGTTAGATTGCGGCGACGTTGGGGGGGGGCAGATTAGGGGTTAATAACTATAATGTAGGGGTCGGCGGTGTTAGGGACAGCAGATTAGGGGTTAATAGTTATAATGTAGGTGGCGGCGATATTCGGTCGGCAGATTAGGGGTTAATAAAATAATGCAGGTGTCAGCGATAGCGGAGGCAGCAGATTAGGGGTTAATAAGTGTTAGATTAGGGGTGTTTAGAGACTCGGGGTACATGTTAGGGTGTTAGGTGCAGACTTAGTGTTTCCCCATAGGAAACAATGGGGCTGCGGTGTTTGTTTTTTTTCAGCCGAAACTCCCATTGTTTCCTATGGGGAAATGCCGAATTTTAACGAGCTAATTCGGATTTATTCGGAGATACGGCAGCTATTTTGGATTCATTCGGTAGATTCGGAAGTATTTTAATTCGGAAATCCGAATCGATCCGAATCTCTGAATTTACCGAATTTACCGAATTTCCGAATTAATCCGAAACGAACCGCACATGTCTATTTTTAAGCAAATTATCTTGCAATGTAGGTATCTCTCCTCATACATAACCCTGCATAGTGGCATAAACAGCTAGAAAGAATGTAGCAGGCACTACCACAGGCGCAACAAAAATCATTGGTTTATTGTAAAAAGATTAGAAGACGTAAAAATACAAAAGATGACAAAAATGGACAAATAAACGAAGGGCACAATGAGTGCAGTGTCAGACAGACGTGGTGGAGGACAAAGACAGGCGTCTGATGCGTTTCACACCCCCTACGTAACACATGAGAACAATGTAATGCTATTTATACACCAAACCGGAAATAATTAACCCATACTAGGCAAAAGATGTGGATTAAAATGGAAATGCTGTAATAGCGCTATCTGGATATGTTAAAACAGCACAAAATATGTACATGTGATAAATGACCATACAAGATGGAATAAGCTGCATAGATAAATACATGTTAATACATATTGACAAGTATGTAAATGTTATAGACACTACCATTAATAACTGAAATAATATAGGAAATAATATACAAAGCAATACTCAAATATCAACATAGTATATGCAAATGGGTATCCTCACAGTACCTATTCTAGATGGACCATATAAACAGGAAAAAATAAGTAAATGTGCAAGAATCTATCAGTTACCAGCTGTTCCTTAATACTAACAAATGTAAAAAATGAGCAAATGTTTGACTAATAAGAATAGACAGACATTTATTAAATCCAACAGAAAGGTTTTAAAGAGACAGCAACAGAAACAAAAGTGGAGACTATTAGGGCCCTAAGAAATTATATTGGGCATGAGAGGGGAATAACAACCATACCTACCTAAACAAGGGTATTTATCCATCAGTGAAACAATTGATGTCACATTCCCTATTCATACCCAATGTACTGCGGGTCTTTAATTTTAGTATCCAAAATATTTCTTTTCTTTCAAAGATTTTATTTCTGTTGCCTCCTCTTGATGGTACCACTGCTAAATCTATGACTTGGATGGTTACATTAGCAATGCTTGTGAAGTGATGACTGTTGAAGTGATTCGAAACCACAGATTCTTTTACATAATGTGTGACATCACATATATGTTCACCAAAACACTTTCTGACCTCTCTAGAGATCTGGCCTACATATTGACTATTGCAAAGATTGCAGGTCAAAAGGTAGATAGCAAATTTACTACCACAATTAGCATAGTGATTAATGTCATAGCTTTGTTTAGTACTGCTACTAACAAATGTATTCCCTGGACCAATGTCGGCACACATATGGCAATTTCTAGTCATCATGCATTTGAAGTTGCCTACTTTATTTAGCCAAGTTTTACCCATTATCTTATCCTTAACTATAACACTGGGGGAAAGACTCCTTGCTAGAGTTTTCAGTCTCTTAGGTACAAATTTGCATGATTGTAATAATGGGTTCAGGATTTTATCACCCTTAAGTATATGTAAGTGCTTCTTAAGGATCTTGACTATTTCAGAATATTGACTAGAATATTCAGTAGTTAATACTATGGAATTCCTGAAGGCATCATTAGAGTCCTTTACACCTTTTTGGGTAACATGAGGATTGGTATATGTTTTCACTAAATTACAACATTTTTCCAATTTATTTTCATCATAACCTCTGGCAATAAGTCTCTTTTTTGCAAATCTATGGACTGTTCTTCATATATGTGTTCAGACTTAGTATTTCTTTTTAATCTGGTGAACTGACCCTTTGGGATAGATTTAATAAGATGACTAGGATGCTGGGACTTGGCGTGCAGTATTGTATTACCCACTGTAGATTTACAGTAGGTTTTAGACATGATATGGTTATCAGTTTTATATAAGGACAGATCTAGGTAGCAAACTTCCGTACAATTATATATTCCTGTAAATCTCAAATTCATAAAATTATTGTCAAGGATCTGTAGGAAATTATTGAAAACCTCATCATTATACCTAACAAAAAGTAGTATATCCTCAAGCCATGTGTTTAACGTGCTATATATTTAAGTAAGTTCCCACCAAGAGACATACAAATTGGCAAAGGCCTGGGGAAATTTTGTCCCCATGGCCATGCCACATATTTCACGGTAGAAACTACCATCGTACATGAAGAAATTATGGGACAGGAGAAATCTAAGAACATCTCCAATGTAAACTGCTCTCAAGCTAAAATTTGCCTTCATAAATTTGACTAACGCAGTGCTAATGAGATGTCTTAGATCATCTTGCTAGAGAGGAGAACTTTAGCTCACTGGGCCCTTAGAGAGAACAATGCAAAATTATCATTATAATATCTCTCTGGCGCTGCCCCCACTTGAAACATAATTTCATATAAACCTTCTCGTTTACAAAGTTTTTCTGTAACCATTACCTAAGTACTGAAATGAATGTTGTGTATATTATTATTATTATTATTATTATCAGTTATTTGTAGAGTGGCAGCAGATTCCGCAGCGCTATAAACATATGCAGAATACAAGGAAACATTTATAGGGATCAGACGGGTAGAGGGCCCTGCCAAGAGTCGCACTGTAGGTGATCTACAAACAGCATGGCTCTTAGGCTTACATGCTAAGGGGGTTCAAGGTGATAGCAGTGGAGGAGAGGAAATGGTATAAACAAAGGTTAGTGTAGGTTGTATGCAGTGGAGGCTCCTCCATATGTGCACTGTCGCACGTGAACCCCCAGGGGGCAGAGGAGGGGAAAAAAAATGAGCAGGAAAAAAAAAAATGAGCAGGAAAAAAAAAATATGAAAATTTTATTTTTAATTTTTTATGTATATTATTTTATATTGTATTTATTATATTTATTGTGCAGTGTGCAGTGTATACTATCAGTATCATGATCATGATGCCAGGCTGCCAGCTTAAGCTGCTTGCAATGCTATCACATCAGATATTTTCATTTTGGTACCAGGTACATTTGAGTTTATTAGGCAGGAGGCAGGAGCTAGGACCGGGTGGACACTTCAGTGTGTGCTGACGTCCGTGACGTCACACACACCACAGCACCACGGCGCTCGTCGCACTGCTGCCTAAGGGGGCTGAGAGAGGCTGAGTCTGTGAGTCATAGATTGACAGTCAGGCTCCAGTCTCCACCCCCACTCGCACGTGCGGTAAGGAGCTCTATATGCCTGCACAGTGATCGCAATGTATTCACTGTGCAGGCGTAGCTCCTCCCCAGCTTCATGCCTATAGAGGCATAATCGCACAGGCTGAACTGTGCGGTCGTTCAGCCTGTGCTCTGTCTCCTCCCCCAGCCTCTCGATCCGGACTGTGTGATAGGCTGAGAGGGCTCCCTGGCTCACGTGATGGTCCCCATGAGGCTCCTCCAGGCTCAACGGCACGAAAATCTTTGTGGTGATAGCCGTTGAGCTGAGAGGAGGCGTTTTGCATAGCTCTGTTGTGCAAAAATCTGTTAGCAAAAACAAATTTGTTTTGCTGCCTGCTGGCAGCCATCAACAGTCAACACAGTCATATTTGCTGCTGCTGAGCCTGAGCTGCAGTGTGCAAATAGCCTTAGGCTAATAATAGACAGTGAGTGAGTTAGTTAGAGTTAGCCATTATTACATTTAGCTTAGCTTAGCAATAGAGTTTAGAACTTAACTTTAGATTCACAGTCACTAACTACTAGTATTCTATTATCTATCTAGTAGAACATAGTTACTAATTAAATTTTATACTACTATATTATATTAGTTCAGTAAGTTGTTTGACAGTTTGTGGGCAGATATTTTAATGATTTTTGCTGCAGGCCTGCAGTTTTTTATATAGAGTAACTGAGTGAGTTGAGTCTTGAACTACTAGTGTTGAAAAAAAAATCTTTTTTTTTCTACTTGTAATTTAAACATCAGATACAGTCTGAGTCTGAGATTGCTTTTTATATAGAGTAACTTGAGTTGAGTCTTGAACTTGAACTAGTGTTTTAAAAAAAAACATTTTTATTTTTCTACTTGTTATTTAAACAACACATACAGTCTGAGTCTGAGATTGCTTTTTATATAGAGTAACTTGAGTTGAGTCTTGAACTTGAAATAGTGTTAATAAATAAATAAATTCATTTTTCTACTTGTAATTTAAACAACAGATACAGTCTGAGTCTGAGATTGCTTTTGATATAGAGTAACTTGAGTTGAGTCTTGAACTTGAACTAGTGTTAAAAAATTAATTTATTTTTCTACTTGTAATTTAAACAACAGACACAGTCTGAGTCTGAGATTAGCAAGTTTAGGAGTATACTGGACTTTTAGGGAGTTCTTTAACAATTTAGTTCAACTTCTAGGTGATATTTTCTAATAGCTGCAGAGCAGCAGAGCTACCTACCTACAAGTTATATATTAGATAACAACCGCCAAACTATTTAAACTATTACTTCAAGTTGAGTTGTATATTTTCTAACAGCTGCAGAGCGACCTACCTGCAAGTTATATATATAATATTAGATAGCAACCGCCAAAATATTAAACTATTACTTCAAGTTGAGTTGTATATTTTATAACAGCTGCAGAGCTACCTACCTACAAGTTATATATATAATATTAGCTAACAACCGCCAAAATATTAAACTATTACTTTAAGTTGAGTTGTATATTTTATAACAGCTGCAGAGCTACCTACCTGCTACCTACAAGTTATATATTACATAAAAACCGCCAAAATATTAAACTATTACTTCAAGTTGAGTTGTATATTTTATAACAGCTGCAGAGCTACCTACCTACAAGTTATATATATAATATTAGATAACAACTGCCAAAATATTAAACTATTACTTCAAGTTGAGTTGTATATTTTCTAACAGCTGCAGACTTTCGCAAAGGGGTGTGGCTTTTAAAAATGGGTGTGGCTTATTAAAAGGGGCGTGGTTTTTAAAAAGGGTCATGATTTTCAAAGTGGTGAGGCTTTCTAAAAGGGGCAGGGTCTTGTGCACCCCCATTCTAAAACTTCACCAGCCGCCACTGGTTGTATGCATCCCTGAACAGTAGAGTCTTTAGGGAGTGCTTGACTTTTTCAAAACTAGTGGAGAGTCTTTTGGGGCAAGGCAGAGGGTTCCACAAAATGGGAGCCAGTCTGGAAAAGTCCTGTAAGTGGGAGTGTGAGGAGGTAACAAGAGAGGAGGAGAGAAGGAGGTCATGAACAGAGTGAAGGGTACAGGAGGGAGAGTATCTGGAAACAAGGTCTGAAATATAGGGGGGAGCAGTGCAGTTGAGGGCTTTGTATGTCAGACTGAGAATTTTGTGTTTAATCCTGGAGGCAAGAGGAAGCCAGTGAAGGGATTGGCAGAGAGATGCAGCAGATGAAAAGTGACGTGTAAGGAAGATGAGCTTGGCAGAGGCATTCATTATGGATTGTAAAGGAGCTAGGTGGCAACTGGGGAGACCAGAGATGACAGAATTGCAGTAATTGAGGCAGGAAAGAATGAGAGAGTTGATTAAAATCTTAGTTGTGTCTTGTGTAAGGAAATGTCTAATTTTAGAGATTTTTTAAAGTGAAAGCGACAGGATTAAGTCAAGGACTGATTGTGAGGAGTGAAAGAAAGATCTGAGTCAAGTGTGACCCCAAGAAATCGGGCATGCGGGGTAGGGGTAATGAGGGAGTTGTCTACAGTTATAGAGAGATTGGGGGGTGGAGATTTTGAAAGAAGGGGGGAAAATAAGGAGCTCTGTTTGGGAGAGATTTAGATTGAGGTAGTGAGAGGACATCCAAGAAGAGATGTGAGAAAGACAGTTAGTGACATGGGTTAGCAAGGAAGGAGATAGGTCTTGTGCAGAGAAGTAGATTTGGGTGTTGTCGACATACTAATGATATTGGAACCTGTGGAACTTTATTAGAGAACCTAATGATGATGTGTAGATTGAGAAGAGAAGGGGACAGAGGACAGAGCCTTGCGGTACCCCAACAGAAAGTGGTGATTGGGCAGAGGAGGCCCCAGAGAAGGCTACACTAAAGGTACGGTTTGACAAGTAGGAAGAGAACCATGAGAGGGCTGTGTCACAAATGCAGAAGGATTGAGGGTTTGGAGTAAAAGAGGGTGGTTAACAGTATCAAAGGCTTACGGACAGATTAAGGAGGATAAGCAGAGAGAAGTGGCCTTTTGATTTTGCTGTAAGTAGGTTGTTGGTAACCTTAACAATTGCTGTCTCTGTGGGTGATGGGGACGAAATCCGGATTGCAGTGGGTCGAGGAGGGAGTTTAATGTAAGGAAATGGGATAGGTTTGCATATACTAGCTTTTTGAGAAGCTTTGAGGCAAGAGGGAGTAGGGAAATAGGGTGGTAGTTTGATGGGGAGGTTGGATCAAGAGAAGGTTTCTTGAAGATAGGTGTGACCAGTGCATGTTTTAGAGATGAGGGAAATATACCGGTGCTGAGGGAGATGTTGAAAATGTGCGTGAGTATAGGGGTAAGGGTACAAGAGAGGGAGGGGAGCAGCTGTGAGGGCGTAGGTTCAAGGGGACAGGTAGTGAGGTGAGAGCGCAGTATAAGTGTCAAAACTTCTTCCTCAGTAACAGGGGAGAAAGAGCTAAATGTATGGCTATGTGGGGTGTGGTTGATTGCAAGTGTTTGAGGGGGTGAGAGAATGGAAGTATGCTGAGAGCTGATTTTGTTTCTTATGGAGTCGATTTTGTTATTGAAGTATAGGTGGAGATAAAACAGGCATCTATTTTAAATGACAAATAACGGTTAAGGAGCTATTTTAAACAATTTAATACACTCCAGCAGGTAACATGGACCATTGGGAACCCATTAAAGAAAAATATTGTACACTGTAAAATTAAGCAAAGTCATTTGGGTTAGATTCATAGATGATTGTGAGGTTGAAGAGGGAGCTAATTTTGAATGCATGATTATGTTCTAAACTCATTGAGTATCACTTAATTTCTATTTTATACAGATTCTTTAGTGGACATTCCTGTAATTAACATCAATAGTTTCATGAAGTTCCCAATACATGAAATCTCACACATGAAAATAGATCCTATTTCTAATTAGTAAAAACAATAATAGCCACAACAACTTCGGAAACACGTTTGTAAAAGGGTTAATATAAACATTTTAAAATATAAAATATGTGTATATCTGTTTTTTAAAAAATATTCTCGCTGGATATACCAAGAAATGACTTGGAGACTTCACAGAGACAAACAAGAGACTGACCATGGTTGTTCTGGATCAAGGTTAGTATTTTTAAATACACTAAAGCCAAGAATGCAGAATTCATATAGACTCAATTTTCCCTGTAAAGTATCTTATATTGCAGAAGAGTTTTGCTATTTTAAAGCTGACAAGGTTACCTTAATTTTTTTTCCTTTTTTGAAATGTTCTTTTCTGCCCTCACACTTAGCTCTCATCAGGTTGCCTGCTTCGGCCTTTGCGTGCATTTGACTTGTCTGTTGTGTGTGCACGCCTGGCATTGTGACCACACTAAACTCAGCGTGATATTCCCATGTTGGCTTCTGGTGTGCTAATTGCATGTCTGTGCACTTTTTTAAAGCCTTCTTAGCACTATCTCTTTGACCGTGTATAATGTTTACTTCTGGGTACACCAATTGATTCTGGATATCCTTGTTGATCGACCCTTTGCCTTGACTCTGACTATTCTCTGGATTGTGCTTTTGGTTTGCTCAGCTATTTCCTCTGACCTCTGGCTTACCCTTGACTATGGTTTTGTATTGTGATTTGGCTTTTCTTTTTTGTTTGACCTCTTTGCCTGAACTCAACTACTCTTTTTGGGCTGAGATTTGGTATCTTTCTAGCCTTCTTATTGCCGATTCTCCATGACTGACTTAATCTTGGCCTGTTTCTACTGGTCACATTCTGCATCTGATCCTTTGTGCTGGGACACTGTGTTTTAATTATCACTTCCCAACTTAAAGGGACAGTCAACACTAAAATTGTTATTGTTTAAAAAGTTACATAACGCATTTACTACCCATTTCTCAGCTTTGCACAATGAACATTAACATATTAATATACTTTATAACATTCAAACCTCTAAATGTCTGCCTGTTTCTAACCCACTATAGAAATCCTCTTAATCACATGCTTTTTTATTTGCATTTCACAGCAGGAGACTGCTAGTCAATGTGGACCATATATATAACATTGTGCTCGTGCCCGTGGGTTGTGCACAACATAGCTAAAATGCAAGTCAATAGATAATAAATAAAGTCATGTGATCAGGGGGCTGTCAAAAGAGGCTTAGATAGATACAAGGTAATTACTAATCATAGAGGTTATAAGTATATTAATATAACCCTGTTGGCTGTGCAAAACTGGGAATGATTAATAAAGGGATCATCTATCTTTTTAAACAACAAAAACTTTTGAGTTGACTGTCCATTTTAGGCTAAAAAAAAACTTGCACTAAGAAGATAAGTAGCTGATGGAATATAAGGGAAAAAGGAGAACATGAAAAAGTTTTAGCAACTGACACACTATAAGTAAGAATTTCTAAAAGAATATACCCTAAAAAGCTTCCTAAGGACAATAGAAAGTTTATAAATGTGCTTGGTCTTAAATATAAGGTCTTTGTCCCAAGATTATTTATAACTGTAGGCTTGTGCACAAATATCGGTTGCTTTTGACATTTGAACAGTAGAACAAATATTCCCCTTGACATTAGATCTACAGCTTAAAGGTTTCTACAGAACATTCATTAATGTTTATGAGAATTAACATTCAATAAATGTTAATATTTAACAAAAGTTAACCTTATTTATGTTTTTAACCATTAAATTAGGCCTCTATATCATTTATTATTTGTGACACTAGATATGCCTAAACCCAAAACCACAAATCTGTTAGAACACCAAGATTTTAAGATCTGATGGGCATAAGTATTAGGGGAAACTTGTAACTACTGTATGAATAATGACCTTAGATGGTTAACTTCTTTGGTTTCTTAAATTACTCAAATGTAAGAAGCCTTTGCCATTAGATATTTCAGGATGAATAGAAGAACATATTGATGATTCATATTCACCATTCAATAATGTTAGAGTATTTTTAAATAGAGAATGGAAAATAAAATGTATTATTGTGGACAGCCAAACACACATTATATAATCATTTGCACATGGACTGTTGCTCAGTGATACATCAACATAGCTATATAGACAATTATCCTCTTTTAAAACCTATGATAGATATTTAATTTATTAATTTGTTTGCCCGAAACTAAGTTTTAAGTATAAACTATTTGCCTTTGTATATGAATCATAGACTTATTTTTATATTTGTAAACATTTTCTGTATCACATTTTAAAATATTGTTTATACTTTATTTCCCATTTATTTATGTTATTGCTTTATTTTGGGGATTATTGACACATGTACTTATATTCTGTTTCCATTTTTAGCATTTTTTATTTATAAACCATTTATCAAATTGCCATATTTTAGTATTTTACTACAGATATTTATATTATAAGTTTGACCTATCTGTGTCCTAAAAAACAATGGTCATGATTTTACCTCTCAAAAGATTTAAATAAAGGTTAAACTTCTAAGCTTAACTTAAATGATTACTCTAACTGGGTATTTGGTTTGAAATGATAGATCAATGATCTGTTACAGAGAAAGCAAATTGGAACACACCTCTTTCTATACAGTCTTGTGATCACCTTGCTCATGCTTTAGTATCCTCAAATAAATAATGTTGATCAAGTTTCCTTGGGTACTAAGAGCTCCATGGACAAATATGATTGATTCTCCCTTTCAGATGAGTTCATCAGCACACACATGTGTATATGTAGGTAGGAAGAGTAACAGGGTTCAAAATCTTCAAATGTATTTAATCTTCTTAAAAACAAAGTGCATGTAACAGGGGATAAATTGCTATCTGACATGTTTTGTATTGACATCACCACAGTTCCTAACTTCTTTAGAGACTGTATAGATAAATTAGTTATGGCCTTATTTTTCTTTTGTAATTTTTATAAAGTTTAATGTAACATAGTGTGTGCCAATTAGAACGAGGTATCCACCCCACACCATAGTTCCTTTAAACTTTCTCTGCAGATCTCATATCATTAGGCTAATGAACTCAGACTGGAAATAAGAGATAAAAACATTTATTAGTACAGCATCAGTTTAAGGCCTCTATTTATCAAGCTGTCTACTTACCTGCATTCGCCGGCACCAATACGCTCGTCTAACATCGCAGCCGCAGCCGCGGACTTGAATACGTTCAACAAATTTATCAAGAAAGCTGTCAAAAAGCCACGCACCAAGTACGGAGCGATGAGCAGCGGACTGTTGTTAACTAACAGTCATCGATCTCGCTGCTCTTCGGCTTATTCGCAGCTTTCTTGCTGTACTGTAACTAAGCACCCACACTATACTAAACTGTTTTACCCCCGCAACTAAATAAAGTTATTAACCCCTAAACCGCCGCTCCTGGACCCCACCGCAACTATAATAAATATATTAATCCCTAAACCGCCGCTCCCGGACCCCGCCGCCACCTACATTATACTTATTAACCCCCTATACCATCGCCACCTACATAAAGTTATTAACCCCTATCCTGCCAATCCCGGACCCTGCCGCAACTATAATAAATATATTAACCCCCTAAACTGCCGCTCCCGGAGCCCACCGCCACCTACATTATGCATATTAACCAGTATCCTGCCCCCCTACACCGCCGCCACTATAATAAAGTAATTAACCCCTAAACATAAGTCTAACCCTAACCCTAACACCCACTAACTTTAATATAATTAAAATAAATCTAAATAAATATTACTATTATTAACTAAATTATTCCTATTTAAAACTAAATACTTAACCTATAAAATAAACCCTAAGATACCTACAATATAATTAATAATTACATTGTAGCTATTTTAGGATTTATTTTTATTTTACAGGCAACTTTGTATTTATTTTAACTAGGTACAATAGTTATTAAATAGTTATTAACTATTTAATAACTACCTAGCTAAAATAAATACAAAATTACCTGTAAAATAAAACCTAACCTAAGTTACAATTACACCTAACACTACACTATCATTAAATCAATTACATAAATTAACTACAATTAAATAAAACTAATTACAATTAAATAAAATTAACTAAAGTACAAAAAAAACACTAAATTACAGAAAATAATAAAAAAAATACATGAATTTTAAACTAATTACACCTAATCTATGCCCCCTAATAAAATAAAAAAGCCCCCCAAAATAATAAAATTCCCTACCCTATGCTAAATTACAAATAGCCCTTAAAAGGGCCTTTTGCAGGGCATTGCCCCAAAGTAATCAGCTATTTTACCTGTAAAAAAATAAATACAACCGCCCCAACATTAAAACCCACCACCCACACATCCAACCCTACTCTAAAACCCACCCAAACCCCCCTTAAAAAAACCTAACACTAACCCCCTGAAGATCACCCTACCTTGAGCCGTCTTCACCCAGCCGGGCACAAGTGGACCTCCAGACCGGCAGAAGTCTTCATCCTATCCGGGCAGAAGAGGACATCCAGACCGGCAGAAGTCTTCATCCAGGCGGCATCTTCTATCTTCTTCTATCTGGAGCGGAGCGGGTCCATCTTCAATCCATCCGACACGGAGCATTCTCTTCAATCAACGTCCTAACACTGAATGAAGGTTCCTTTAAATGACGTCATCCAAGATGGCATCCCTTGAATTCCGATTGGCTGATAGGATCAGCCAATCGGAATTGAGGTAGGAAAAATCCTATTGGCTGATGCAATCAGCCAATAGGATTGAAGTTCAATCCTATTGGCTGATCCAATCAGCCAATAGGATTGAGCTCACATTCTATTGGCTGTTTCAATCAGCCAATAGAATGCGAGCTCAATCCTATTGGCTGATTGCATCAGCCAATAGGATTTTTCATACCTTAATTCCGATTGGCTGATAGAATCCTATCAGCCAATTGGAATTCAAGGGACGCAATCTTGGATGATGTCATTTAAAGGAACCTTCATTCAGTGTTAGGACGTCGATGGAAGAGGATGCTCCGTGTCGGATGGATTGAAGATGGACCCGCTCCGCTCCAGATGGAACAAGATAGAAGATGCTGCCTGGATGAAGACTTCTGCTGGTCTGGATGTCCTCTTCTGCCCGGATAGGATGAAGACTTCTGCCATTCTGGAGGTCTACTTGTGCTCAGCTCGGTGAAGACGGCTCAAGGTAGGGTGATCTTCAGGGGTTTAGTGTTAGGTTTTTTTAAGGGGGGTTAGGGTGGGTTTTAGAGTAGGGTTGGGCGTGTGGGTGCTGGGTTTTAATGTTGGGGGGGTTGTATTTCTTTTTTTACAGGTAAAAGAGCTGATTACTTTGGGGCAATGCCCCACAAAAGGCCCTTTTAAGGGCTATTTGTAATTTAGTATTGGGTAGGGAATTTTGTTATTTTGGAGGGGGGTTTATTTTATTGGGGGGCTTAGATTAGGTGTAATTAGTTTAAAATTCTTGTAATTTTTATTTTCTGTAATTTAGTGTTTGTTTTTTCTTATACTTTAGTTAAATTTATTTAATTGTAATTAGTTTTATTTAATTGTAGTTAATTTATGTAATTATTTTAATGATAGTGTAGTGTTAGGTGTAATTGTAACTTAGGTTAGGATTTATTTTACAGGTAATTTTGTATTTATTTTAGCTAGGTAGTTATTAAATAGTTAATAAGTATCTAATAACTATTGTACCTAGTTAAAATAAATACAAACTTGCCTGTAAAATAAAAATAAATCCTAAAATAGCTACAATGTAATTATTAATTATATTGTAGCTATCTTATGGTTTATTTTATAGGTAAGTATTTAGTTTTAAATAGGAATTATTTATTTAATTTTAGTTATTTTATTTAGATTTATTTAAATTATATTTAAGTTAGGGGGTGTTAGGGTTAGGGTTAGGGGTTATTTACTTTATTATAGTGGCGGCGGTGTAGGGGGAGAAGATTAGGGGTTAATAAATATAATGTAGGTGGTGGTGGGCTCCGGTAGCGGCAGTTTAGGGGTTAAACAATGTATTTATCTGCGGCGGGGTCCTGGATCGGCAGGATAGGGGTTAATAACTTTATGTAGGTGGCGGCGGTATAGGGGGCAGCAGATTAGGAGTTAATAGGTATAATGTAGGTGGCGGTGGGGTCCGGGAGAGGCGGTTTAGGGGTTAATATATTTATTATAGTTGCGGTGGGGTCCGGGAGCAGTGGTTTAGGGGTTAATAAGTATAATGTAGGTGGTGGCGGTGTAGGGGGGGCAGATTAGGGGTGTTTAGACTCAGGGTATATGTTAGGGTGTTAGGTGTAGACTTTTTCCATAGAAATCAGTGGGATATCGGACAGCAGCGAACATGAGCTTTCGCTGCTGTCAGACTCCCATTGATTCCTATGGCATCCGCCGCCTCCAGGGCGGCAGATTGAAAACCAGGTACGCTGGGCCGGAAAAGTGGCGAGCATACCTGGTAGTTCTTTGATAACTTCCAAAAGTAGTCAGATTGTGCCAAACTTGCGTTCGGAACATCTGTAGTGACATAACCATCGATCTTTGTCGGACTGAGTCCGGCGGATCGTATGTTACGTCACTAAATTCTACTTTTGCTGGTCTCTAGCCTTTGATAACTAAGGCGAATCAGGATCATCACAAATACGCTGCGGAATTCCAGCGTATTTGCAGTTGACAGCTTTATAAATAGAGGCCTATGTGTGTTACTGAAAATAATCTTCAAAACAATTGTATGGTTTTAGAAGGATACCGAGTTAGCAAACCTAAAAAGATATTTCCACATCCAATTGTTACTTATATGTAGCAAAACAGCTCTGTAGTATACAGTCCTTATTTATTTTGTCTGCTTTTCCTGTAGTCTAAAAGGGAAAACTACAGTTATTCACTTACATCAGTAAGGCTGGAGTATATTATATGAAACTCACATGATGTAAAGTGATTGATATGAGCAGCAGCTCAATTATACCTGTCTTTAATTGGCTGCAGCAAAATAGATAAAAAAAAATTTTTTTTAAATATTTTTATTAAGGTTCTGAAGAAGGCATACATAGAATATATTAAACAGAACATAGCATTAACATAATACAGGTAGATTGTGATACAGTTCTGAATAGGAACATAATACATATCTGAAAAGAAAAGTCAAAGGAATGGTATGGGAATATAATGCCTAATATTCTGTATGCTCCCTAGGTGGTAAGAGAGGACACTCTTGGACCTCAAGGAGAGAAATATAACTATATGTAGGGGGCTATTTCAAATATGAAAGACCACTCTTGGATCTTTAAATGAGAACCTCTTTTTTTTTTTTTTTTTAAATTTAAGGATTAGAACTGTAAACTGTTCAAACCAAGGTAAGATTAATATTAAACACTCTAAAATAATCTGCTATAGACAAAACAACTGTGAATAATATCAGTAAGATCGTATATACCTAGTGAACATAACAATATAACAAGCTTCGGGCCATAAAGCATAAACACAATTTTAATTTTATATAGGTTCTATAATATTGAGCATACAAGTGGCGCTGAGCCCAATTAAAATAATAAGTTTGAGTAAAGGGGGTTTCTATAATAATTTAATCTGAGATAATTGTTGAGAGGTGCATGTCAGAGAGTTTTGCGATAGAAACAGTATACTTAATTGAACTAGAGAGGGATAGCCTTAATGAGCATGTTGGAAGTAGTACCTAGATGAATTAAATTCAAAATATAATGTGCTTCATATTTTTTTTTTTTTTTTAAAACTCATTAAGGTCAAGAGTAATAATACAAAGTCCATAAGTCTATCTAAAACCTAATGGGCGTTATGGGAACGATTTGATATGGAACAAAGGTGCAATCTAAGCTTATTCTCAGCCATGTCCATGTAATTAGTTGTGAGGAATTATAATAGAGCAGAGATAGTCCGCCATCCCGGCCGCAGACGGCAGGACCTCCACACTCCAAAGTCATGGCATCATTTTAGAATGACATAGCTAAGGGACAGTAATAAACCTGTATCTATTATTAGCGTGGTAGCAGTTATATTGGCAAAAAGAAGACAGGAACAGGAAAAATTAGTGACAATTATGGAGTGCTAATAAGTGAAACAGAGACTATAATAATAGGTATGCACAATTAAATAGTGTAAGGTACAACTTTTGGAGAAAATAGCGTTAGTAACAAGCAACAGTCCCATAAGGCTTCATGCTGGACAGTAGGAAAAGTTAAGTCCGGTGTCAAAAAAGAAGAAAAAACAGTGAAGTTTTGCATATCATAATCACTTGGTTATCCATAGTGTGTGGAGAGCTCAGGGAACTGGGACTCTTATATTAACCAACACCAGTGCGATTGTACGCACTGCTACCCAGAACAAGCCAAACACTCGAAATTAATGAGAGCTGCAGAGTCCTTAATTGTACTCCCCATGTTACGCTACCAAGTAAGGGATAACATGCATTATGGTGCTGACCGCTTCGCAGTCTCTTAGGGAGGCGTCTCTGATATGAGATAGAACTCTTACCGGATGATTGTCCTGCTGCCTCCAGGGCAATATGCTGGTTCCTCTCACCAGGTTCCTGTGTAAAGAATATCGCAAGGCTCTTGAGATCTTTGGGTGTAAGCTCATGAACTAGCTCTGCAGAAGCGCTAATGTCACTCGTCGGATCACTAGCCACTATGATAGCAATCGGGATCTCCTCTTTGTATCCCCACTCATTTAGGGCCGCATCCACCAGCCTCTTCTGTGTCACAGTCGAGGCATCTGAGCTGCGTAGGTCAAAGGCAGTGCGCATAGTCTCCGTAAAAGCTGATGTTCATGCAACAGTGCCCTCAGTTCCTCTAGTATGCAACAAGCAATCGCCATGGTAGTTGTTTGTCAGTTAAATGGTAGGTGAATTCAGCACTGAGTGCTGCCTAACGACAAGGCCGGAAAGGTGCCTCGCCGGGGGGTTTAATAGAGGCCTCAACCTCCTGTATTGCTGTGATGTTCCGGGCGCTGATACCAACAGCTATTTCTGTAAGAATAGGCTTAATAGATGCAGGATCTGTAGTAGGTCATATACCCATTTTGTAGATACGAGAATGGGACAGCTGAATTACAAAATCAAGTAGAAACCTTAGACATGCTGGAGCAGTATGCAGTGGTGCGACTAGACCCAAAATAGATAAAATAAACAACATCAAGAGCCTTTTCAACAGGTGTGTACCAGGCCTGCAAAAAGAAGACTTTTTCTGCTAACAAAGTGACCTTTTAAATGCTTTTAAAATACTTAGGGCTCGCTTTCATTGAGCCGTAATTCGGTTTGCGTGCACTCGCAAACCGCTAAATATGTTTTTGGAAGCAATATCGTTTATCGACTGCTTCCAATGGTGCGTTATACCTCATTATCGGTAGCCGGACTCTGGCTGCCGAAAAAAACTTTGTGTCCCATAGAAAGTAATAGAAGCTGTTAATTGATAAATTATACCAGGTTTCCAATGAAATCGCTAACCGTTAATACATTGTCGGAGGCTGTCGATACATTGAGAAATATTACACCCAGCTCAAAAAGGTGTAAAGGAGGAAAAAGGAGATTTTTGAGGCCTGTTTCTCATTGAAATTGCAAATCCTAAAAACAATTATAAGTGTTTCAATGTAGAAATAAAATATATGCTACATTTATTGGCACTATGTACAGGAATATTTGCACATATGTTTTCATTGAAATATCAATATGTATGTACACAGAAAAATAGATGCAAGCATATATCACCTTTTCTAAATGTAACCTTTTGCCCAAGGATGCTATATATATTCTCAATACATATATAAATATAATTATATCTAATAATAATCTTTACCTACATGTATATATGTATGATAATCGTGTATACATCTTTGACCTATATAAACCATATAATTATATTAGATTTGTTTGTAAATATATATGTTCTAGCAAAATAATGGAATCAAATATTTGTGTTATGTCACTTTAAATTAAAGGGATAGTATAATCACAATTAAACATTCAGGAATCAGATAAAGCATTCAATTCCAATCAACTTACATATGTACTCATAATTAATTTAATTTTCTTTTCTTTCCTATTTTAATTATGTATTTAAGTTTAGGAGGCATTCCATTTAATGTTTAGCACCTGTGTTGTACTTGCTGATTGTTGGCTACATTTAGACAACAATCATCAAGCACTCCCCATGTGCAGAATCCAAATGGGAAGATTCCTAAACTGACATTCCTGCTTTACAAAATTTCATTTTAATAAAGTTAAATAGATAATAGGAGTACATATTTAAGTACATGTTTAAGTATACAGTATTAATACTGCATGCTCTGATTCATGATAAATAGACTATCCCATTAATAAATATGTCAAATCCTCATTTTAAAGAGACAAATAAAGATATAATATAATCCTTCAAATAAACATAGATTATCAATACATATAATCCCCTGAGATTGCACACTTGAAGGGCATGGTTACCTGAAAAAAAAATATAGAAAAATAAGTCAAAGGAAATAAGTAGTTTATCATGAAGATTAGTTTTATTTTTACAGATTTACCCTCATTCATTTGTAATTTTCAATGTGTAAATCATTGAACATATTTATTCAATACAAAAATGATGACACATTAAAGTATATTTATAAAATATATGTAATATCATGTCTGCTAAAGCAGAGAATACATTTGCAATATTTAGAATATTAACCAAAATACATAAGTGCTAAATATTACATACTTCAAAAGATTTAAAGTATTGTCTTTAACATGGAGTTATTGAAACAATTTAAAAGTGCATTGTGCATTGGTCCCAGTGAGAGTCTGTGTCTGTTCATATGATGTCAATTAAAATGTATTAATCACCTCTATATCATGGCAATCACATATATGTTGTGCATACATCAATGCTTAAATATCATAGAGATGCATTTCTCTAATTAGTCTAAATATTTAATAATATACTTGACAAAAAGGAGTGCATTAGTCATGATAGGAATAGGTTTCAGATATTACATTCCACACATGACTATAAGCATTCATGCAAGGTATTTGGCCATATCAACAGGAAGGAGTATTTACTTTTCAACTCTTCTACAACTGGATAACCCTTATTAGATTCATCTGAAGGAGCAAACAACATATGCTTGTGGAATATTAATCATAACATTTACACATGCCACGTTGACTGATATTAGATAGCATATAATGTATTGATTTCAGACACATATCCTCAAGTATTCTTAAATGGCATAATATTCTCGATAGAAGTACACATACCTTTTTTTTTTTAAAATAAAAAGTTATTTATTTTGTGAAAAATCTATTAAATACAATGCAGACCACCAGACCCGACCAAGGGGTTACAGAATTCGGTCGGGAATAGATGCAAATATGACATCATTTCAACTTTTTACTCGGGTATAGTAACAGTTATGGTTCCTAAAAGGGAGGGGATAGGGAAGTAGGATAAGGGAACAGCATTGTAAGGGAACATACTTAACATTGATTTCCCTTTAAGGGAGACAAGCGAGTTGTTCAATGTACTAACTTCAAAGGTTGTTCCAGATATCTCAATACTAATATGTATGGAAGTAAGGGCAGAAGGGCAATAGGAAGTATGTGTGTATTATCGAGTGATCTAGTGCACAATGCTCTAGTGTTCTCCTGGTCTGGAAGAGGCATATTACCGGATATTATTAGGGAGGGCGTCATCTAGGGGGGAGAGCAGGGCTCACCTACAGTCTGTATGGGTAGAGCCCCAGTTGTCCGCGGTGGGCAAAGTAGAGGGTGAGGGAGAAAGGGGCTGCCAAAGACCTCAGCAGGATGGTCAGTTGTACTACAGTCAAGGGTCTCTCTGATGGTATATGGAGAGGATGATAGACACCCTACGTCCATCGCAGGTCCCAGAGGGGGAAGAGTAGGGGGGGAAGGGGGGGCAGCAGTCTCTAATCGGGGTTCAGGAAAAAGGGCAGTTTGGAAGGGTCACCACCCTCCAGGGGTCTCATAAATCAGATGATAAGCTACTCGCCTGGGGGGTTAAATGATTTGGATTTCATGAGGGTCTCCCAGTCTGGTCTGATCAAAATGAAGTTTGGGTGGAAGCTCCCTCTTCACTATCAGGTCTTTCTGACTTAGTAAGTTGTCATTATCATAGAAGTCACCAATTGTTTGTAATTGTGAAGTTCTCCAAGTCCCGATATAGAAGTTGGGAAGGGTTAGGAGAAGGCTCACGACAGAGTGAATTGGGGATAGATGGGGGGCGATCTTTTTACAGTTGCACGAGCACAACCATGCCTTCCTGCAGTCCCTTATAATCAGTTTGAGGAGAGTCAATGGCTGGAGGCCGTGGTTTGCCATCCATAGGAGATCTTCAATTCTGGTATGGGCCGGGAGGGAGGCTTGTTCCAGTTCATGCCATCTGGTCTGTGGGAGTTTAGAGCTCCATGCTGATGCATGGGTGACCATCGCTGCCTCATGGTAGAGCCTGACATTTGGAAGGCCGACCCCTCCTCTCTCCACTGGTCTATGAAGATATGAGCTGCTACTCTGGGCCTCTCACCTCTCCACACATAGTTGGAAATAAGTTGTTGGAAGCGGCTGAGGATGGCCTGAGGGACCAGGAGGGGCAGGCAACGGAAAAGATAGGTGTTCTTTGGCTATATCATCATCTTGACCGAGGCCACTCGTCCAGCCAAGAAACCTCCTCATATCTCTTTTGACCTAAGAAAGGAGTCAACCTCTTTCAATAAGAGGGAGTAGTTGTCTGTCATTATCGCACATACCTATATTAACAATGTACACCTGCATATTAATTGGCATCATGTGAAATAAAAATGGATAAAAGCTGTTAATTTCTAGCAAATAAACAGCTATTAGAATAATATTGAAATATATTTTCAAATTTGGATTCGAAAAATATATGCATATTTATGAGATGGAAATGGCACTTAAAAAGTGCTTTAGTGCAAAACTTATATATGATATATCTTGGGGGAAAAATAATAAATAATATTACTTAATTCTTGCGGCAGGGGTTTGGCCTTTAGAGGAGAGGTACTTGGGGGGGGAAGTGTGGCGTCTTGTGTGACGCCCAAAAGTTGAATGTGAGGCTAATAGATGAGATTCAGGGTCCTGCAGGGAGATGACAGAGGATGCAAGGGAGGATGGAGTTTGTGGCCTGTCCGCAAGCCTCTCCACTACCTCTGCCAGGCAGATGAGTAAGGCATTATGGATGTCTATTTGGCTCTGTATCCTCCTGAAAGCCTGCTGCTGCTGGAGCCTGATAGCCTAAGCTCTCTAAAGATCAACTTCAGTAGATCATCCTGCTGGGACCGTGCCAGACCCTGTTGTAGCATTGGTGTCTCAGGAACCAATTGTTGGCTGGTTCCAGGGGTGTTTCTCTGTATTGGTGACTAGGAGGTTGTCTGTGAATGCACTGTGGGCAAAACATTGGTGGGTGCAGTGGATAGTGGTGGTGTGGATTCCTGGTGTCCCATAGAATAGAATGGGAGGCATATAGTACAGATGATGCAGATCTGTATGCTGCAGTGGTGGGCACATAATATGCTGCTAAAGATGTTGTGGGGGGTGCATCATCTGCTGTGGTGGGTAAATCATCTGCTGCGGTGGGTGCAACATCTGCTGCGGTAGGTACATCTGCTGCAGTGGGTGCAGCTGTGGGGGGCTATCCGTTGCTGCTGAGTATGTATGAACTTCCAGTGTTGAGGAGAATGAGTCTGCTGGGGTTCATACCCCATAACATAATATGTTGTCTCCGAGGTAGATGGAGAAGGGCCTGATACATGCTCCTCCTCATATGCCCTGGGCTGCTGCGTATCACCTTCTAGGAGGCTGATATAGGAGGTAGTTTCGCCATAGACATCCTCATCCTCCTCAGTGAATGTAGGAACATCCTGCTGTGGTGTTGGTGCAGCTTCATACTCCTCCTGTTTGGAACCTACAAATAAATATATGTATACATTATCTATCTAATAGAATATATTACTTTGTAGCATAACAATACAAACGATTATATTTCATATTTGTGTGTATATATGTACATACATACATACCCACATACATACACATATACAAACATACCCACATACATTCATACACACATACATACATACACACATACATACCCACATACATACATACACACATACATACATACACACATACATACATACACACATACATAAAAAAAATTGTATGAAATCCAAGCATATATGTCCATAACTGATGAATCTTTATAGACTGTGTCTTAAAGGAACATTGGTAATGACAGATTTATATGAAATGTTTGATATTATGGGATATTATATTATCAATATCCTTGCTTGTCGAAGCAGATATACTATACAGAGTGCTTGCTGAACATATTAAATACAACTATGTAAATTAACATTTGTAGCTAAAAGCAGATGGATATTTATGATCTAAAACATATATACATCATATATTTGGTTATATTTAATATAGAATATTCACCTTCATACACCTCTTCAGGTGGCACGAGGTGTCCATTGTCGCCTTACATCCTAGGACAGCTTCACCCGAGATGATGTTGGACAGCATCTCCTCCCATGACTTCAGGTGAATCTACTCACTAGGACCACCACCTGTCCCACGTGCATATTTTGCCTGCTGCACCATCTTCACCTTGGTTTCCCTCCTGCAGTTATGATATCGATGCTTTATGCTGAAAGTAGAACGATTGCATCCTAAGCAGCTGACTGCCACTCGTATCTCCTCCCACAACTTATTCACAACTTATTCCTGACACTAGCTCTCAGGTTAGGGTTCTCCAGCTGAGGTGCCTTCTCCAAGCAGGCCTCAACCAGAGCCTCCTTCTCCTCCTTGGAGTACCTCTCCTCTCTAAGCCTGCCCGTCACACTTGAAGGGCCAGGAGCCACAGTCTGCCCCACTCTCCCTTTTCTTTGTGTGCCTAGTTGAGGCTGACTCCTCCTCACTCCTCCCACCTCCACTCCTTTTTCACCCTCTCTCCTTACCTCCTCTGCCAGGGTTTGAGGAAGGACAAATCCTCCACCCAAACCTCGGCTCCTAGACCTGCCCATACTACACCCTACTTCCCCCCTCCCTCTACCCCCCTCTCTTCTGCCCTCCCCCTAGCCACCCCCTTCCCAACTCCACTAGGCCTATCCATCCCTTTCTCCTTCCTCCGTAACTCTAATGAAAAATAAATATGGGATTATAAAAATATTAGCGCTAAATAAAAAGTGATGCAAATAAAAAAAGGGATGGGCTAAATAATCAAAAGATATATATATATATATATATATATATATATATATATATATATATATATATATATATATATATATAAAATTAAAAATAAATCAGAGCAAAATAATATGGGATCTAAATCACAAAAGGGATGGGCGAAATGAATAAAGGAATAAAAGGAAAATAAAGTTATGTAGTAGTTAAGGGAAGGGTAGGTAAAAGGGAGATTGGAAGTGGGATAGGGGGTTAATGAAAGAGGTAAAAAAAGAAGATGGGGACATGAGAGGGCTTAATGAAATAAAAAATAAATTTGAATGTGTTTGTATTAAATAAAAGTGTGTGTGTGTTTGTGTGTTTGTGTGTATAAACTAATGTGTGTTAACTAATGTATGGATGTGTGTGTGTTCCTAATATATACTATGAGCCTACAAATATATGAATGTATTAAACAAAAATCTCCAACTCTCCACTAACAATAACTAAGCAAACCACGAAACTCCTACCAGCGCAACTAGCTCCCGTGTCTTTCTCTCTAGAGGCAATCACAGGTAAAGAGCGCAGATGCCAACCATTACTCTTATAGACAGAGGTCGGGTTACCATGGCAATGAACTTGTTATGGTGCGCTTTTCATCAAATCCGACATCGGTTGGTAGTGCAAACTTACGTACAGTCGAAAAGAGCGACTGCACGCAACATGCTATCCTTTTCAATGGAAACCTGGTATTAAAATGGAGCCTTAATTTACTTTTAGCTGCCGGCTGCTTCAATAGCTTACGGCTCCATTTTTATTGGCTCAATGTAAGCAAGCTCTTATTTTGTATGAAGATATTCTGCAGTGTAGTGATTAATTATTGATTTGTATATAAAAAAAATATTTTAATGTCCCAAAATAATTTTTCTTTCAAATTTGTAACACATATGACTATTATTATGTTAGTGGGAAGCATCTACTTGAAAGTTTGTTCAGGTATCACTGGTTTCTAGAAAGGTTCCAGTTTAGCAAACCTTAGTTTTTGATATAAACTAATTTTTAGAAATTCTAGTCTGCTTTTTTTGTTCAGGTAACATGTTTACTGTTTTTAGCAAATAGGGTTGCCAAATACCCTCCACAAAAATACTTGGCACAGCTGGTAGGTGGGGTTACACAATGGCCTTACCTTAGAACTCACCCTTGACTATACATATTTTACAGCAGTGAGAAAGTCAAGCAAGGGGGGAAGGAGAAAAGGGGTGTCCAGCTCTACGATGGATAGGGATGAAATGGGAATAGGGAGGCATGGGGGTAGGAATAAAAGGGGTGAAGATGGGTCTGATGTGCCTGTTTTTTAAGTTGCAGAGGATGATAGCTGGGAAGATGCAATGAGGAATGAAAATGTGGGGACAAGAGACATGGCTATTCCGGATCTGGAGTGTGACACGCTGTACGTGGATAACACCTACAGCAACATTGACATGAGGACGCTGGGGAAGGACATCACATCTGCGACACCTGTGACGGCAAGCCAGGTAGGAGAGCTGGCTGCCTTAGAACAGCTGATACATTCCTTAACTTCTGAGAAGGAAAGGGACTAAGGCAAGATGTGGGGAGAGGAGAGCTAGGTAGGGGGCAAGGAGGAGGATGCAGGACGAAGGGTTTTTCCCATCCTGGGGGAGGCTGGACAGGCCAGCAGAGCATGGGAGCAGGCGTGGCAGGTTCAGGACCACGCTGAAGCAGAGAGGGTGAGCACATTCAAGGAAGTCAAATAGAAGGGAGCATTCCAGATGGGACTCAGGAGTGAGGTCAATTGCTGTAGAAACAGAGAGGATGAGCAACAAGGAGAAGGGACAAGGAGCGGCACAGCAATCAGCAGGTGAGGAAGCCAGTGTGGTACGACCAACGATTGTGGATGTGAGCAGTGCGAATGGACAAAATGGTCTGATAGCAGATTTGAAAGATCTATTAGCACTGTTTGAGCAGCAGTGAGCAGGGGTAGTGTCGGGTGGACAACAAGGTGGACAGGAGATGGGAAGAGCGACTTCAGTGTGGGTGGGTCCAAGGGGGCGGTGGTAACCAGAGGAATGGTGGAAAGCATGTCTGTGGCAGGGAGCCAGGCAGCGCAAGGGAACAGTAGTGGTGGAGCAGTGTTTAAGGTGGTGGAGCAGGATTTAAGGAGACCCTTGTGCTCAGTGGGACCATTGGGCATTCATCTGACTATGGAGGTGAAAGAAAAAATTTGGAAGAGAGAATTTTTAGAATTATTCTCCCTATTACCTTTGGATCAGGTGTTAGAGGTGAAGGAGGATGCAAAAGGGAATAAAGAAAAGAAAGAAGAAGATGATAGGAAGAAAAGGTATCGGAAGATACCGAAGACTTTTACTAATTGGTCCAGAGCATTCTGTATTCTAGCAAGCGTGATTGCGGAGAAATTTCCTGACCAAGGTTCATCATTGTTCTGCTACTTTGACAAGGTGTCTAGTGGCTATCGGACATGCGTAGGTATGGCGTGGTGGAGCTACGATGAGCTGTTTCGACAAAGAATGGCGGTGCGACCAGAGATGAGATGGGATGACAGGGAAATGGGGTTGTGGTTGAGATTGATTACACCACTCAGAGGTGGGTATTCCTTTCGGGGGACAGAAGGTAGTAATGTCAGCAGTTCCCCTGGTAAAGGACTTTGCTTTCAGTTCAATGAAGGCCAATGTCATTTTGGGACAGCCTGTAAGTATAAACACGAATGTTCAGGGTGTGGTGGAACCCATCCAGGATCCAGATGCTTTAAACGAGGGTCAGGAATCGTGAAGGGTGGTGAAACAGTTATGAAGATCCAGGACTCCAGTGAAGGTAAGAGAGATGGTCCCATGGCTTGAACGGTATGCTAGGATCAGGGGGGAGGCGGGGGGCCACGTGCTTTTGCTGTCAGGCTTTTGTTTGGATTTGCGGATTTGTTTTGTTGAAAGTGCACGTTCGGGTATTTCAAGCAATCTAAGATCGGCTATGGAATTTCCAGGGGTGGTGCAGAGCAAGCTGGACAAAGAGGTGGCTTTAGGTAGAATGGCGGGGCCCTTTCCTGTTCCAAATTTGTTGGCAAATTTGAGGATATCTCCATTGGGGGTTGTTCCTAAAAAAGTAAAAGGACAATTTCGGATGATTCACCATTTGTCATATCCGAAGGGGACATCGGTGAATGACGGTATTATTCCGGCGCTTGCAGTGGTACGTTATGCATCTTTTGATAAGGCATTAGCATTTGTCAAAAAAGCAGGGGTGAGGGCGCTATTGATGAAAGTAGATGTGGAGGCAGCCTTTCGGCTCTTGCCAGTACACCCAACATGCCATCATCTGCTGGGCTGTCATTTTGGAGGGACCTATTATGTAGATCTTTGTTTGCCAATGGGGTGCGCAATATCATGCTTGTACTTTGAGACGTTCCGCTGTTTTGCGGAATGGGTGGTTTGAGTAGCATCTGGGAGATCATCAGTTGTCCATTACCTGGATGACTTTTTGTTCATGGGGAAGGCTGGGGCTGATAAATGTGGGGAATTGATGACGTAGTTCATGAGACTTGCTGATGACTTTGGAATTCCTGTAGCTAACGAGAAGACTGAGGGACCATCAACGTCATTGAGTTTTCTTGGGACCCAGATTGACTCGGTGAAGATGGAATGCCTGTTGCCTGAAGAGAAGGTAAGGGATTTGCAATTTACCATTGAGAGGGCTTTGCAAAGTAAGAAGTTGTTATTACAAGAGCTGCAGTCCTTATTGGGTAAGCTAAATTTTGCTTGTAGGGTAATTCCTGTTGGTCGGATTTTTTGCAGAAGATTATCCTTAGCAACCGTGGGGGAAAGGTTCAGAATCATAGGATTCGCTTGTCAAAAGAGTTAAAGGATAATTTGAGGATATGGATTGTTTTCCTGAAAGACTTTAATGTTAGATTAATTGTGCAAGATGAGGCGGTGGCATCAGATGATATTCATTTATTTACGGACGCAGCTGGTGCTGACAGCTTTGGGGTGTATTTTCAGGGGGTATGGTGCTCAGGAGAATAGCCGGTTAGTTGGAGGGAGAGTGGATTGATGAAGAATTTGGTATTTCTTGAGCTTTTTCCTTTGGTGGTATCGTTGCTGGTGTGGTCTGACGGATTGCGAAACAGGAAGGTTATCTTTCATTCAGATAATTTGGGAGTGGTCTTTGCGATCAATAGGTTGATGTCTAGTTCTTTGCCTGTGGTTCGGTTGTTGTGCATCTTTGTGTTGGAGTGCATGAGATTGAATGTACTTTTCCGTGCTATGCATGTTCCTGGTTGGGTTAATGTGATTGATGATTCTCTCTCACTTTCAGTGGGATCGCTTTTGAGAAGTGGCACCAGAGGAGGAGGAAGATGGGATAACTTGCCCCACGGAGTTATGGAGGATGAACTTCGCAGATTGGTGGGGGTGGCGAGGAGAGCGTTAGCTCCTACGACTTGAATGGCATATGTGGTGGTATGGAAGCAGTGGTGGGAGGAGTTTGTTAGGTGTGGGGCATTGCTCGAGGAGTCTCGGTGGGTGAGTTGTTTAATGGGATGGATTGAAAGTTGGGGGTTAGTGGGATTATCTCAATCCATGGTTAAGAAGAAACTGTCAGCATTGGCCTTTTTGTTTCAATTGTTGGGAAAGGTGGACATAACAAAAGTTTTCATGGTCCGCCTGACAGTGAAAGTAATAGGTAGGAGCAGGGGAAGTGGTAATCAGCGATGGCCAGTGGTTTTTGAGTTGTTGAAACAGATTGTAGGGGCCCTGTCGGTTGTGTGTTCTTCTGAGTTTGAAGTTGTCTTGTTCAAGGTTGCATACATATTGGCGTTTTTTGGGGCATTTCGGATATCGGAATTGGTGGGAGCTAACAGAAAGGACAATAGGGGTTTGTATAGGGGAGATGTGGATATTAGGCATGGAGAATTGTGGATTTGGTTGCGTAAATAAAAAACTGACCAGGAGGGTGTTGGTAGGATGATTAGGTTGTTTCCTATGCAGGGTGAGTGTTGTCCAGTGAGGGCGATGAGAAATTTCTTGGTGTTGAGGCCCAGCAGGGGATTGTCATTATTGATTCATGAGGACGGGTCAACTTTATCAAGGTTCCAATTTGTGGCAGGTCTCAGAAAAGTTTTAAAGTTGTTGGGTTTCAATGAAAGGGAATTTGGGTCATACTAATTCAGGATTGGGGCTGCCAATGAGGCTGCAAGTCTGGGTTTGGATGAGAATGTGTTGATTGGTAGTTGGATGTCTGGATATTGTAGACTGTATGTCCGTCCTGAGTTGGAAGTTTAGTTTATGTTTTTTCTTTGACAGGCCCGGTGTGTTGCTGGATCATCGGACACTCTTACATTTACTGGGCAAGAAAGGCAGCAGCAGTTAAACAGCAAGGGTTGCAACTGAATCTTTCTCCAGGGCAGGTGATTTTTAGATAGTTCGGTTTCCAGGGTTTGAGATGGGACCAGGTCATTCATAAAGTTATTACATATTCCAGACTTTTTCACCCTCCATCTATATTGGTGATACATGCGGGAGGGAACGATTTAGGATTTAAATCACATAAAGAGGGATTTGGGTAGGTTAAAGGAGTTATTCCCATTTTTGATGATTGTGTGGTCCGAATTGGAACCTAGGTTAGTATGGAGATCTGCTTGGGATGTTAAAAAGTTGGAGGCTTCCAGAAAAAAGATGATCAGGATTATAAGTGGCTTTGTGTTAAAGTTGGGTGGTTTCGGCATTAGACATGTCGAATTTGAAGGTGAATCAGGTAGATGTTTTTTCTTAAAAGATGGTGTTCACCTAAATTAAGTTGGGCTCCATTTATTCAATTTAATATTAAGAAAGGGTTGATAAAGGCCTTGGCCATGTTGGGGGTAGCTCACCTATAGGCTTGCTGTGGCGGTAGGCTTGTCCTTGTGGAGTTTCAGACAAATTATGAGGTGGTACCTCCCTAAGAGACGGGAGAGAATGAGCAGGGAATGTGCCTGGCAAATATGCCAGTGGAAGGCATATTTGGGGACAAACTATTTTATAATAGTATTAAAATGTTAATAACTTACACATAGATTACAAATTTTGTGTCCGTGTTTTAACGCTGAAAAATGGCTATTTCAGCGTTAAAACAGCACTGCAGCCATTACAAGTCTTGTCAGTATAGCTGTATCGCAAGCCTTTTAGCCTGTACCGCAACGTCATTCCCACACGCAAAAATTACGTTTATTCATGGGACTTCCATAGCGCTGCCATTACGAGTTTTGCAGTGAGGCTAAAAAGCTTGCGTTGCAGCCTATACCGACAAGATCCATTCTGCAATCCAAAAGCAGTAGTTATGAGTTTTACACTACAAAACTGTAACATAAAACTAATAACTAAACTGCTACAAAGTACATTAAACACCTATAAACTACCTATTAACAACTAAACCAAGGCCCTCCTGCATCGCAAATACTATAATAAACTTATTAACCCCTAATCTGCCGCTCCCCGACATCGTCGCCACTATAATAAAGTTATTAACCCCTAAACCGCTGCCCTCCCGCATCGCAAACACAATTGAAATATTATTAACCCCTAATCTGCACTTCACAACGAAATATACTAAAGTAAACTATTAACCCCTAAACCAAAAGCCCCCCACATCGCAATAAACTAAATTAAACCCAAACCTAAACCTAACCCTAACACCCCCTAACTTTAACATAATTAAAATAGAGCTAAATTAAACTTACAGTTATTTACTAATTAATACCTATTTAAAACTAAATACATACTTACCTGTGAAATAAAACCTAAGCTAGCTACAATATAACTAATAGTTATATTGTAACTAACTTAGGTTTTATTTTTATTTCACAGTTAAGTTTGTATTTATTTTAACTAGGTAGACTAGTTAGTAAATAGTTATTAACTATTTACTATCTAGTTAAAATAAATTCAAACTTACCTGTAAAATAAAACCTAAGCTGCCTTACACTAAAACCTAACATTACAAAAAATAAAATACACAAAAAAATAAAAAAAAATAAAAAAACTACCATTACAAAAAATAACAAACGAAATTATACAAAACAATATTCCTATTCTAATACCCTTTAAAAAAAAATACTACCCCAAAATAAAAAAAAACAATAAAAGACCAAGTGCCCTTTAAAATGGCCTTTTGGAGGGCCTTAAAAGGGCCTTTTGTATGGCATTGCCCTAAATTTAATAGCTCTTTTACTACAAAACAAAACAAACACCCCCTAACAGTCTTCAACCCCCCACCCCCCAAACCCACAAAATAAAAATAAAGTAAAACCTAATATATCCATTGCCCTTAAAAGGGCATTTAGCTCTTTTCCTGCCCAAGCCCTAATCTAAAAATAAAAAAATACATTACACAAAATAACAAATTATCAAAAATTATAAAAATTATTCCTATTCTAATACCCATTTTAAAAAAAACACCCCAAAATAAAAAACCTAATCTAGAATAAACTACCAATAGCCCTTAAAATGGCCTTTTGTAGGGCATTGCACTAAGTTAAACAGCTCTTTTACCTGATTTTTTTTACAAAGACCCATTAACATTACAAACCCCTCCCCCCAACCCACAAAATAAAAAAAAACTATCTAAAAAAGGGCATTTGTAAGGGCATTGCCCTGAAAAGGGCATTTGTAAGGGCATTGCCCTTAAAAAGGCATTTAGCTCTTTTGCTGCCCAAACCCTAATCTTAAAAAGAAAAGCACGCAAAAAACCCTTAAAAAACCTAACACTAACCCCCGACGATCCACTTACAATTTTTGTCCAGGCAGCGAGAAGTCTTCATCCAGACGGCCTCTTCTATCTTCATCCAGGCGGTGAAGTCCTTATCCAGGCCGCGAGAAGTCTTCATCCAGACGGCCTCTTCTATCTTCATCCAGACGGAATCTTTTATCTTGATCCCGGCAGCGTGGATCGGGTCCATCCTAAAGACATCCGACGTGGAGCATCCTCTTCATACGGTCGCCGTTGCACACTGAATCTTCAATGCAAGGGAGCCGTTTCAAAATGGCGTTCCTTGCATTCCTATTGGCTGAAAAATTTGAATCAGCCAATAGGAATTAGAGATGCTAAAATCCTATTGGCTGTTTAAATCAGCCAATAGGATTTAAGCAGCTCTCATTCTATTGGATTTAAGGGCCCTTGGTAGTTTATTATAGATAAGGTTTTTTTTATTTTGGGGTGGTATTTTTTTTATTTTTTTTAAAGGGTATTAGAATAGGAATGATTTTTATTGTTTTGTATAATTTCGTTTGTTATTTTTTTGTAATGGTAGTTTTTGTTTTTTTGTAATGTTAGGTTTTAGTGTAAGGCAGCTTAGGTTTTATTTCACTAACTAGGTAGTTAGTAAATAGTTAATAACTATTTGCTAACTAGTCTACCTAGTTAAACTAAATACAAACTTACCTGTGAAATAAAAATAAAACCTAAGTTAGCTACAATATAACTATTAGTTATATTGTAATTAGATTAGATTTTATTTTACAGGTAAGTATTTAGTTTTAAATAGTTATTATTTAGTTAATAATTGTAACGTTAATTTAGCTCTATTTTTATTATGTTAAAGTTAGGGGGTGTTAGGGTTACATTAGGGTTACGGTTAGGGTTAGGGTTAGGCTTAGAGTTATGTTAGGGTTAGGTTTAAGGGTTAATATAGTTTAATTTAGGTTGTTGCGATGTGGGGGGCTGGGGGTTTAGGGGTTAATAGGTTTATTTAGTGGTAGTGATGTGGGAGGCCAGAGGTTTAGAGTTTAATACCTTTATTTATTTGCGGAAAAGTCAGGTAGTGGAGGATAGGGGTTAATAACTTTAATATAGTGGCGGCAATGTTGGGGTGTGGCAGAATAGGGGTTAATAACTTTAATATAGTGGGGACGATATTGGGAGCGGCAGATTATGCGTTAATAACATTATTTAGGTGGCAGCGATATCAGGAGCTGCAGATTAGGGGTTAATAACATTATGTAGGTGGCGGCATATTAGGAGTGTTTAGACTCAAGGTTTATGTTAGGGTGTTAGGTTTAAACGTATCTTTTATTTTCCCCATAGACATCAATGGGGCTGCTTTACAGAGCTTTTCATTCCGCAGGTGTTAGACTTTTTTCTAACCCGCTCTCCCCATTGATGTCCATGGGGAAAGCGTGCACTAGCACATCAAAACAGCGTTTGTATTTTGGATCTTAAAAGCACCATATCGCACGCACAAGCCGGCTGTTTGAAAATAACAGGGGGTTAAATAACACAGCTTTTGTTGCATTCGTTAATTTCCCTATAGCGCATAACTCGTAAACTAGCTGTAAAGTTTTACAAGATGTTAAATTTATTTGTCAATAAATATGGGCAGTGGCCTTTTTCACTGAATCAAGGTTTGTGTTGTGTATTATTTGAACGGACTTCTTCTATTGTGGAGGTCAAATAAATAAATAATAAAACATGTTTGTTTTGATTTATATTAGTTTCTTCTACACAAAATAAACAGCATGCCAGCTAAAGCTTCCTCATATTGGCACAACGCTTTCTGGAGTTTGTAGCTCTGCTGAGAACTCAATTAGCATTTTATTAAAATGTTTACTCATCTTCAAGGGTTATCTCAGCGGAGAGCAAACTGTAAGTGCAGCTAACAGCACATTCCTAAGGTCCATTTAATCTCATTGTTATTTTACCTCAGTCTAGAAAGGTGAGTGTTTTAGATGAAATAAAAGCTGTAGTCTAACTAATCTATAATTTCATGGAACAATTTTTGGACCAGACCTGCTCTAACAGGATCTGAAGTCTGAGGGAACTTTTCGGCATTAGACATCGCCCTGGGAGATAAGTTGATCTGCAGTGTTATCATAGGAATGACTATATTAAATCTTTCAAATCCCTGCTGTCCTAAAGCTTTACATAAAATTGCATCTCTAGCTGTGAAATAATCAAACCCTCTACAGGTAATATGCTACAGCTTATTGTGATACAAAAGCACACATTTTTTTTTTTTGCATGGCTGGGAATATAAAGTGTTTTCTTAAACTGTGTGAATCTTTCATTATGTTTTTTTCTATATATTATTTTTTTTTTTGCAAATATACTGATACTCAGTAAATAAAACAGCAGCCTGTGTCCCTTTTAGCAAAAGCTATATATCTGTTCAGACTGTAATTTGCTTCGTTTATATCCTTTGCCCTTGAACTCTGGTTATTAACGCAATGTTTCTCCAAATGATGCCATATAATAACTCTGCTCCAAGCACATTCATGACACTGCACAAACAACCACAGGGCCAAAGCTGTGCTGCCAGTAAAAAAAAAAAAGGGAAAAAAGAGCTGTAGAATTATATCAGTTGAAGGGCATTGCTTTGAATTGGAGTAGCAAAAATGATTAGGAAATTGTTGTAAAAATCAGCCCTGCAGTACCCTAATGCTGAGAGATCTTATTCTTCTCTATAATGTCAAACGAGCAGAGTAAATCGAAAATCATAAGCTCTCAACCAACAATGATATCATGGGCCACTGCTATACTTAGCTGCGGATGTTAAGAGGATTTATAATAGACAGGGTCACAATGCAAGCCTATGGTGCTCAGAGCCAACTAAGGTATATAAGGTTATAGTGACTCTGGTTGGAATGATAACTGGGTCAAGCAAAACAATAAATTGGTAATGATTATGTCTTACTTACTCGATGTAACATAGTATTATGAAAAGTAAGTGTCTGCCATACCTACTCTTTTAAAAATGTCATTGAATATTACATTTTTCTGGCCTTTTTGCCTTCTATATTTTATCCATTGATTTTGCATGTATGTTTCTTTAATTCCATAGAAATTATACACATAGCTTTTTTACACTATGATACTGAAAATAGAGGCCCATCAATATGAACTAGTATTATTATTATTAATAATAATTATAATTATTATATGTTTCTTGTAAAGTGTGGCCAAATTCATTTTTTGTTTGCTTTATAATTTTGGAGTGATAGATAGTTAGATAGATATTAAATACATTAGAATAAACTTAAATTACTTTTTGTTTGTTGAAGCATAATTAATTCTGTATTTTTTTCTTAGAGAAATATAAACATAAAAAGTGCTCATTGGAACTGCATTGTCAACATATCCTACATAGCTATATAGTGCTTAGATACTTCCAGAATTGTGAGCTAAATGTATAATTTAATGATTCCTTAATCTGCAAAGTCAGATCCATTTGGTTGGAGGCAGGCTTCACTTTATGATGTCAAGTATTGTAGCAAAGGTTAATGGCAGTTTTCTTAGTCTGTAGTTAGATGCAGTGCTTTGTGTAAACCATTTATTCAAGTTGACCTGAGATGCTAGCATATCACTGAATGACAATACATAACCTTCATCGACACTCTTGGGAGAGCTTTGCCTCCCTAGAGCTACGACCACTTTTATCCAAATAGCAAAATGTTTCAGGTAAAAGTGAGGATGCCACAACCTTAAGGCTAGGGAAAAATGTAAAATAAATTATATATATATATATAGTAAAATGGCTGCAACACCTTTATTTGGGAAACAAATATTTTTAAAAGCAGGTCTTTGATATACAAATGTAGCCATTGCATTATTTCAGTGGAAGCACCTTACTGAAGAGGTTTTATCAAAGCCAGCCATTTATCTTCTCATTTGATACTCTTGTCACACATTGGCTTTGCCAAAGCAATCTGTCATTGTGAACCCATACAAATACCTCTAAATACAATATAATCTTCCTGATAAAGCAAATGCATTTAAACATTGAAGCATACTAGATGGGGTATTTTTTCTTGCTAGCTTAGCAAGTATGTAAACACTTGTAATCTGCATTTCTTTTTTTAATAGTAACATTTTTGCAAAATGCCCGTATCATCAATAATGCTTTTAGCAAAAGCTAATGCTAACACCCTAGGGTGTAGATAGGGGCGCTATCACCAAAATGGATTGGTATATATAAACAAATAGAAGAAATGTGTCTATATCTAATATCAATTTAGACACCTATATCGACCATCACCGTCTATATATGGTAATAATACAACAGCTGTTTGAGGCGCATACACACATATGCTTTGCGTGCCTGTGCACCAGCATTCAAATACAGAACCTGTTGTCGTATGATGCACTTCTCACTGACATGCTAAATGCAACCACTGGTTTTCTGGCAAAGGGATATAATGTACTTATAAATATGTCTATATATGTGTACATATATATTAAAGGGACAGTCAACACCAGCATTTTTGTTGTTTTAAAAGATAGATAATCCCTTAATTACCCATTCCCCAGTTTTGTATAACCAACACAATTATAATAATACACATTTTACCTCTGCAATGACATTGTATCTAAGCCTCTGCAGACTGCCCCCTTATTTCAGTTCTTTTGACGGACTTGCATTTTAGCCAATCAGTGCTCACTCCTCTGTAAATTCACGTGAATGAGCTCAATGTGGTGAAAACCTGTCAAAATGCATTTAGATTAGAGGTGGCCTTCAAGGTCTAAGAAACTAGCATATTAACCTCCTAGGTTTAGCTTTCAACTAAGAATACCAAGAGAACAAAGCAAAATTGGTGATAAAAGTAAATTGGAAAGTTGTTTAAAAGGACATGCCCTATTTGAATCATGAAACTTGACTGTCCCTTTAATGTTTTTATATGTGTATATATGACTGTAAATACATATATACACATATAAATTCATTAATATATTTGCACACACACACACATATATATATATATATATATATATATATATATATATATATATATATACACATACAAATACATCCTTAAACATGTATATGTATGTGTCTCAGTATAAAAGCCATTTGCCTGCTATCTTTGATCCCTTATAACTTTTTTGTGCAATAGTTTTTAAAATATTTTTTATTAGACAGTGTTAATATGAGTGTAACCCTACTTTGTAATGCATTTTTGAAGTGTTTTGTGCAACTGTTAACCACAGCTCTGAGATCGCGGTAAGCATTGAAGCATAAAGGGCGATTGCACTAGTGCAATCACGATTTTGCTCTAGTCTACTTGTAATATCAGTGAAATAAAAATGGCTCGCAAAAACACCAGCACATTCTTAAAAAATAAATAAAAAAAGTTTTTGACTTTATGCAAGCTTAAATGTGACACACACCCTTCCCCCCTCTACAGGTCTCTGAGCAACGACACAGCCTTCAAAGCCTGTACATCTGCCCCTGCCCCAGTTGCTTACTCCCATGTTAATGCTGGCCACAGGTTCTCTGTGTGCAATTGTCTGCTGCTCTGCATACTAGCGGTATAGGGCCAGATTATGAGTGGAGCGCTATTGTTTGCGCACGAGCGATATTGTGTTTTTTTTTTCTTTTGTGCTCAAGTTAAATTCCATTTGTATTACAAGTTGAAAGTAAATGTGAATGTGTGAGCGCAATCACAATGTATGCTAGAATGATTACAGTGACCTCAGAGCTCCGGTTAACATTACAATGTACACAAAAATGTACTTCTAGTGCAGTTAGCATGCGAGTGAAAGTGCTAAATAGCTCTCCACTCGTAATCCATCCCATAATAAGGGGGTGCCCCCTGGCCCATCAGGCTCCTGACTTCAGTAATCCCTTTAACCCCCTGATAGTGGCACTGTGGACTACTCTTGTTTTGTGTTGTTGATATGCTAGTTATATACAGAAAGACTATATTTCACAGAATCAATGTGACTTTCTGGCAGGATACTAATGTAAATAAGTTTCAAGAAAGAGTTGTTGAGTGCCGTCCTGAAATGGTTGAGATATGGAATTATTGTTCTTATTTGGCTTTCTTGAAATTTGGTCCAAGCATTAATCACCTTTGTGGGTCTATTAATAGCTTAGGTTGGTAGAACTATATATTAATATTTACATCAGTGACCTGTCTGCATTATTTATTTCCCTGTTTATTATATGGTCTGAATTCCTGGTATAGTAGTATGATTTAAATATTTAGAGATGTTTGAAAATAATTGTTCATCCATGATCCCACTTTCTCTAAGCTGATGTTAACTTATTTATTTAGCTGTTCTATTGTCAGGTTATTGGTTTGGTCGATTTATACAGAAGTTATATGTGTGCTATACTCCTTCATCTCGCAGTGAGACAGGTATTATACACATATGTTGTATTGATCATTTTATATGTTTGCGGACTTTGCTAAGAAAGCTGGGAATTATTGGTTGCCTCAAAATCTTCTATGTGTGGCTGTTGAGCATTCTTTGAATCTTACATATGCTGTTGTCACTGTTTCTAGGATAAAGAATCCATCAAAGTTTAACTTGGTGATGATACACTTCTGGTGTTCCAACAGGTTTTCAGAAACCAAGTAGAATTTGTTATGCTTATTTCAATATTTGTTGAAGTGAAAATAGTTTACTTTCCTGTGCTACTGCCCTTATTGATTGAATTCATAGTTTCAATTCTAGAGACGACATTCCTTTGATCTTGATAGCTCAAGTTCCACACTGCTTCTTTTGCTTCTTCTCATCACTTCTCCAAAGATCTCCTCTCAAAAGTTGATAGCAAAGGAATCAGTTTTGGAACAAAGATTATCAATATCTATGTTACCAATAAGTACTAATAAACCCAAACAATATAAGCTACAGTTTAGCTTTTTTTTATCCTTAACATTCAGAATTCATTTGTTATTAACCATCAATGTCCCAGGCACCATAAAGTTAGAGGTATGTCCAATAATCATTACCACCAGGGGCATAAATATACCTCACAGGACCCTGTGCAAAAGCTATAGCGGAGCCCCTCTATTTCAATTAGGCCCTTTCTGGTTGTTCCCAAATCAGCAGCTGAGCTGAGCTGGCAGCCAACTAGAAACCTTTTTAGTAGGGGAGGGCACCGAGAGGAGCCAGACATGATGAAGGGGAAGTCCAGGTCACACCATTTTACCTGTAGCAACATTACTGAATCTGGTCCCTAGTGATGGCCTAGTATCAATTGAGACCTCTGAGACCATATTTTTATGCTCCTGATTACCACACCAGGGCTGTTACTGTTATAATGATATTATGTCATATCACATTCAAATAAAAAATTTCACAATACTAGACCATGTTTATTGTTGGTAGCAAAACGTTCAATTTGTGATTACCAGATGTACAAGAAGAGATCCCCAATAGACACTAATACACATGGTGGCCCTTGATCAATAATATAGACCTAGAATACAAGTGGCGCACTAATGTTAAAAAATTGTGCCTGCATTAACTTGCACATTTATTACACGTTGAAAATAAATGCGACCACACGAGCACAAACTAATTTTGTGCTCATCAGGTTAGCGTGACTGAAGACCTTGCATAAAGGGTAGAGGCTACAAAAGCAGTTAAATTAAACACAACATAAATTCATTAAAATAAAGTGTAACATTCATATATACACTAATATAAATTATTTATAAGGGTTAAAAGGTATATGGTATATGACAAGGTGTTTGACTGCAAAGGGCTGTTTCAGACAGCCTCTGGGAAGAGTTTCCAGATATCCGTGGTATACCCGACAAAAAATGTAATACTTGAGAGGGTTGGATCGGACATATCTCTGTTGGCATGTAAATACAGAACTGTATTTTGGAAATCCGAATATCCGAATATTTGTTTCTTGTATCGGGCAAAAGCTGTACAAATTCATCTGCTGGATATCCTTCCAACCTATGAGACAGAGTGTATGGAACACTGACCAATCAAGGAGAAGAAAGTGAAAAGATTACCACTCCCACCTTCTATGTCACAAACCGGCACGGACCGGGGAAAAGAAGGTGAATGGTGAATGCGCTACAACTTGCTCCCTCAAGTAAAGAGGTATACCTCTGGATCCAAAGCTTGCAAGCTACTGCTATCTTCTGGGGACTGTGTGAGTAACAAGACCTTGAGTGCAGCCTTTTGGCTGCGGTTGCTCCTTTTGAGGACTTTTTGTACAGCATTGCTCTCATACATTGTAATAGGGTACTATTTTCCACTTGTCTTGTTATTTAGTTATAATTAGTCTTGCTTAGTTGTGTGTTATAAGTTGGTACTGTTGTTCTGTTCAAGATTGCTAAACCAAATCTGATCGACAGTGTTTTGAAATAAAACATTTATATATATATATATATATATATATATATATATATATATATATATATACACACACACACACACACACATATAAACTTTGGAGCCCTTTCCTGTCAAATACCTGAAAACAAGAAAAATCATTTGTATTCAATGTTATTATTTAATATTGTATTTTAGTGTCTATGTATATATTACATTTCAATGTTCTTTATCTGTATATACCAATATATATTCATATAAATATATAGGTATAGATATATATTACAAAAATACATTATATATATATATATATATATATATATATATATATATATATATATATATATATATATATATATATATATATATATAAAAATAAAAATAACATTTATTTCTATGTGAAGAACATTGGAATGTAAAATATTAATAACTACCTTTGAGTTAGCACAGTAGGTTTAACTCCTGTCAGGTTAGTATGCAAGTGACAAGTGTAAGTTTTTTTCAGTTTGTTCTCTTTATTGAAGTCTATGGGGAGAAGTTAGACTTTCAACGGTACTAACGCTTCACTTGTTGTAATCTAGCCCATGGTCTGCAAACATAAGGGTGCATATAATATCCCTTCTTGCCATATCAACATATAACTCAAATATAGGCCCTCTTGTTTACCCAGCCTTTTGTTTCTCCTTCTTTAATGCAGCTATATAAGTTATTATCCAGTGCTGAAAATACCATTATTCAAAATAGGCAGCAGTCTATGGGCACTACAGTGCATGTAGAGAGCATTTAATACTTGAATCTTGTTTCTGTATGTCTGTTCTCGTTGCCATGGAAAAATCAATAACATAGAAAATATGAGAGTATATAGATTCTTAGCTCTGTAACCCATCTCTGCATTGCATTTAGCCCCAAAACACCACAGAATAGGTCCTATATACTGTAAGTATGGAAAATTTAATTTTATCTAGCATAATTATTGTGGATACTCTTCCCCTAAATACATATTTAGAGTAATGCTTGAGGAATGCAAGTTCAGTGTTAAAATTGATTGCTTGGCACTTTTTGGTATGTGTTGGGATCAATTTAATCTCCATAGTTTAGTATTTTCAATGCAATCATTTCATTAATGCCAGTTGAAATTGTGATCTTGATGGCATGAGTTTCTGTTTCATTTCTTCTTTTGGGGCTTATTAACCCCAACCATGTATGGTGCTTAATGCATATTTTGTGGTGCATGATTGTTTTTTTATTTTTTATTGTTTCTTATAAGATACACTCATTGACAGGGTTGAATAATGAAGCAGTTTGGGGTCCATTGAGATCTTGGGCAATTATTGAGATCTTGGGCAATTATATACCCAATATATTCCTTTCTTTTTACTTCAGATATGTGATTCAAATACTGTATATTGAGTTTTTAAAAAAAAATATTTTTTATTTTTTTAAAAACAAGTAATTGAGACTTTAATGCTGCCGAACTGACATAAAAATGTAGATGTCACTCGAACTGATAAGCAGAAGCATGTTAAAAGCCAATGGCTTGGCAGTTAATATAACAAAATGGTTGCCTATTCAGAAGCTGAAAGATCTGACCTGAACACTGAAAATTGGTTATCCATTAAAATAAGTTACAAATAGCAAGACTTGCATTAACCAATATTAAAATACAGATGCAGATAGCAACTGTACTAGCAACATATGTTTAGTTATATCAAGATATGAGTTAGAATGTCCTTCACTAGTATAGAATATTGTAAGTTGAGTATTAAATAGGGGGTTCTAAACAGAAGCTTGATCATATATGCATTGTTTTGGTGTATGTGCCACTTATACTAATAAGCTTTATTATTTTAAAATCTAGATTCTAATAGCTACAAAAACATATATGAATAAGCGCTTGGTACTGGACCAACAAGAAGGAACAATTATTTATCATAAGGAAGAATTATAACAGAAAATATGTCTCTGACACGCAACTTCATGTTTCATGGTAGGTAAACTGTAATTATTTTAATTAATGAATAAAAGTATTACCTTATTTTTAAATTAGCACAATAAATTTACAAGCACCCGGTAAGATATGTCCAGTTTCCTTTAATGACTCATACTTGTGCTGAATGATGGCATATCACAATCAGAGAATATGCTATCGAGGTGCTCCAGATGCAGATAGAGGAACCAGGGCAGCAGATGGGGTATTACGCGTTTTATGTTATTATTATTTATTAAACAAGTTTTAGCAGAATCATTTTGGGTACAGTACATGTATTTCTGTACTATATACTTAGGTGTGATTTGGTTATACCAGTTTTTTAAATATTGGGCTCCATTTAACAAACAGTCCGAGGCCCATCGTTTCAGGCTCGTCTGGAATGAAAGTTAAGAAGCAGCAGTCGTAAGACCGCTGCTCCTTAACCTCTCAGCCACCTAAAAGGTGGCAGATTAAATTTATCCCTATCTGATATGTTCAGGATGGTTGACAGCCCCTGCTAGCGGCCGATTGGCTGCCCCTGCCATTGATAAATGTGAACAGCGTATGCTATAGCGAATCATGTCCGCTCTATACCTGATAAATCAAGCCCATTGTCTGGTCACTTACTTTGGTTGCAAATTACTGCTTTTTAAGGTAACAAATTTGTCTGTGTTGTATTATATATTGTAGAATACGGGTCCATTCCTGCAGTTGCAAGTTAGTAATGGCATTAATGGTTTCCTGGTGGCTAACACAGAAAAAAAAACACTTTGTTGCAGCAAAAGTGGGCAAAATAGAGTACAGCACAACTGCAACATAGTATTGCTTTATGCAACAAAACACGTGGATTGGGAAGAGCCACAGATTGCCACCAGTTACTTTCGACAATGCTGCCATATGCTGCATTTTGAATTGCACGTGGGCAATCACATGTTTTTAAGCTGACTACAAATTACCTTTCATTCTGCTCCATGTTACCATGTTATCAATATTGTGTAATCCTTGAGTCAGCATTTGGAAGCTTCAAAGTCTCAGCACTGCAAACAAATACTTTGCCAAATATATGATACAAGATATCTGTTTTTCTATAAAAAAAAAAAAAAAAAAAAGACAAAGCTTTCTGAAGAACTTTGGTTTCAAGTGGAGTTTGTTCTTTTTTGGCCCTATGTGAAGAAGACAGGAAGTGAAGCATTTGATATAATAACAATATTTAGATAAATGTGAGACATCTTTTCTTCAAGATGATTTTGAGTGAACTCTGTCCAAGTTTGGCCTCAGCTAACTTTACATTCTCTTCATCTTCTCTGCTTGATACTTAATGAGGGAATGACTATTATACAGTAGTGCTGTACTTGGCAATGTGAAAAGCCACACAAAGACAAGCTTAAAGGGACATAATACTCATATGCTAAATCACTTGAAACTGATGCAGTATAACTGTAAAAAGCTGACAGGAAAATATCACCTGAGCATCTCTATGTAAAAAAGGAAGATATTTTACCTCACAATCTCCTCAGCTCAGCAGAGTAAGTTCTGTGTAAAAAGTTATACTCACCTGCTCCCAGCTGCAGGTAAAAAAAAATTATTTTTTATATTGTTAAATATTTCAATGCACATTTTAAAAAATGGTATAAAGCACATTTTAAATGGTGCAAAGAAAACATGGAAATAAACTTTTAAAACTAAGGTGTATAAATAATGTTTTCTTCATCCATAATCATTCTGTATATACATTTCTTTACATAGTTTTTATTTTAGCTTCATGAATATTTCTTTTTTTGCTATTTTTAAATATATTTATAAATATTTGACAACAATCCTGAATGTAATAATTTATTTTTCACTTTCAATTTTCAAGAGTAAATGGGCAGTGAGATGTATAGCAGGAATATTGTCAACTTAAACTGTGATACAAAGTAATTAAATAACGTAACCAGTATAAGTGAATTATGCACTCATCCCATCTAGGATTTTGCTTATAGTAAAATGTCTAACCATCCCTTGTGATATCTGTTAAGGTAATGTGGGCTTGCCATTCTTCGCATAGCTCTGTGTGCATGATGCAGCCTATTCCAACCAACAGTTTTAACTTTAAATGGATGACATCATCATCTAGAGACAGAGCAACAATATACTCAAGGTGTCCACATTAGTCTTTGGGACTGTCAGTATGCACATTTTTTTTTTCTCACATAAGTAAAAATAATAAGAATATGATATACGCACTACGCCCACCCAATAATCTCGAGTGGTCCACCACTGATGACACCGACACTCTTAGTTTGGGCCTTGCTGTGGCACTAGCAAAAGCATAATAGCTATCAACAGCAATAGCAGTGGACATGAGAAGGATTAGGATTTTCTGGCACTCACTGCAGCCACATAGGGTAAAAAAAATCAACATTTAAATGTTATTTTTACCCCAATTTTACTACTCAGCCAGCTGTCTGGTTAGATGCTGGACATCTGGCATCCCTACCATCCGATCAGTGGGAGAGAAACCATTTTTTTTCTACTTTACTGCAAACATACAATTCCACATCCTATGAATTGGGGTATGAGCTTAAGGGCCCAATGTTCTAAAGGCTTCTGGGCTGATGAGATTATTGAAGGATGTTCGCCAGTATTCCTATTTGCCTGGTGGAGTAATCTAAAGCCACTTTTTACCCTGAAAACATAAGGGGCACATAGAGCATTTTCTTATGTGGAGGAGATGCATACCAAATGAATAACTGAAACATTCACACAAAAATACACAGGGACATGGTATTGCTAAGGTGCATCAAAAAATGTACTAAATTCTTCACACACACAAAAAATTATGTTTTATCAAAAACTTTAAACTTGTATGTAGATTACACAGGAATAAATCGTATTAAATATGCACAGCATAAATCGTTTTTTAAGTACACTGAATGGACAAAAAAAGCACACAGGAAGTCATATTTGTAAGTACAAAATACAAAGCATAATTGTTTTTTCATAAAATGGGCTGAACATGGGCATAATTCTGTAAAGATTTTCTAAATGCAGATCTCACAACGTTTTCTCGCAAACTAAAAGGTGGTGAGCTTTTCTTAAAAACTCCAAATATTTATAACCCTAATAGAAAAAGGCATATAAAAATATAGGCAATGGTAAGATGCTATACGCAGAAGGCAGCATAATGTGATTTATATTGGCTGCAGGACTTACTTTTAATGTGCACCCCTTGCTTACTGCTAACTCCACTCTACGGAGCGAAGTGTCCCTTTCCAGCAAGCTCTATTACTTTCTCTCCACTCAAAGGGACTGCCCCCTTTTTACGATAATTCTACCAGGGCAGCTCCTGCGAGGGTCAGCGAGAAAAAAAATTACGTCTGGTTTGGCAAATTTTAGATCATGAAGTCCTTAGTGAGTAAAATATTTTTTTGAAGATTCCTCGTAAACTTATGAAAAAATAGGTAACAAAAGCATTTGTGGGAGGGTATAAGCCGAGCTTTATAAAAGGACACAATATGACACATCCTCCATCTTACAGCAAATAAAAAAGCCATCAGCTCATAACAAGGCGATGATAAAAGGTGCTGAGGCCAGTAAGATTAAGACTTTCTAATAAGGTTTGGGCGCCAAAAGTGACAGCCTTTTTCTCTTATATTTATCATGTCTTCACATTGGGGTGAGAAGCCATGGCTCCATCCTATTGCTGGCTACAATTTATTGCAGCTCCATTATTAGGAGATTGCTGTGAAATGGGGTAGAAGTATGGCTTTCTGAAGATGTTACGATCGCCTCTTACATTATACACTTGACAGGTTTGTCAGCTGCTAGTAGCAAGCTCTGTAAAGCACTTTAATATCATTAGCAATATTTTCTTAATGTGTCTGCCCTACAAGCGCCATAGAAATATAATACATCATATGCAAGTTGCTGCATCCTTCTGCCTTGTAAAAGAAAGTAGTTTTGCTGCAACAGGCATGTCTGTGATTTTAATCAGAATAAAGTCAACAATCTCTTTTTATTGATTATGAAGAAATGCATAAATATAATTGTAGCATATGCAATCTTTTTTAAAGTATAGAAATGATCAATTTATCATTCAGATCATTACTTAAACAAATTAAATATTTATTTTAGCTTTTTTAAAATAGTTTGTAACTTGTGTAAAATATATAAAATCTTGCATAAAATGTATAAATATTTGTAAAAATAATGAAATTAGACTTTTATTGTAAATAAATTCCATAAGCAGAGTTTTTTGTTGTTGTAATATTTTGATGCTGTATGTTCATAACTTGTCTAATTACAGAAATAATTTATTTTTTTAGAAAATGTACATATTAATATTTAGTCCTATGGATAGGTTTTATGTCTGTTAATGTTCTACTATAATTTTATATTGCATGTTTTAAACATTACATTATTTTTCATGAAGGATTGATTTTTGAAGTCTAGTAATCTTATATGTAATTTATATGTTATTTTGCAACACTTCCATAAAGTGTCTGAAGAGACACTGTGGGGTAGATTACAAGTGGTGCAGTAAAACTCAGCTAGATTAAAGCTTTTTGTGCTACTCAGGTTGCGTTCTTATTACAAATAATAAAAAAAATTGCCAGTGTTTACCCAAATAGTGCGAAAACTCAGATAGATTAAAGCTTTTTGCACTACTCGGGTTGCGTTCGTATTAAAAGTAAAAAAAAAAAAAAAAAAAATCTCCATTTCTCCAGCGTGAACCTGAATAGTGCAAAACTCCTATCTTGAGATTCCACGTGTGCGTGCATGTATGGAGAAAAAAAGTGTAAAAAAACCCCCTAACATCCTAGATCGTGCAAACACCATCGCATTTACACATTCCCCATAGAAGTCAATGGAGAGAAAAAATTGCTGGAAAAAAACCATCGCACAAACAACATAGCATATTCGCATTAGCAAATGTAAAATATTTATAGTAAATTCATAGATAAAATCTTTATTAAAATAATATTGCATACATATATTTTATTATGTTTTCATCTACTTAATGCACTTATGTATATGTCTATATATGTGTACATATATATTAATGTTTTTATATGTGTATATATGACTGTAAATACATATATACACATATAAATACATTAATATAAATGTACACATACATAAACATATATGTATGTATAAATATATATATATATAGTGTATATATACATAGATACTTTTAGCAATGTATATGTATGTGTCTCAATGTTAAAGCCATTTTTTGTGCAATCTTTTTTTTTTAATAATTTTTAATATATGGGGTTATTATGAGTGTAACTGTAATTTGTAATGTATTTTTGATGTGATTTATGCCCCTTTTTGTGTTTTGGAAAACAGTTAACAGCAGCCCTTAGATCTTGGTAAAGATTGAAGCGATTTCTCTCCACTTGTAATATCAGCGCAATAAAAATGAGTTGCAAAAACACGATGACGCTTGCGCAAAAACCTTTGTGCCTCACTTGTAATCTAGCCCTGTTTGTTCAGTTCATTTCTAAGGTGTTTTGGCTACTCATTTTTACAGGGAGTGCAGAATTATTAGGCAAATTAGTATTTTGACCACATCATCCTCTTTATGCATGTTGTCTTACTCCAAGCTGTATAGGCTCGAAAGCCTACTAGCAATTAAGCATATTAGGTGATGTGCATCTCTGTAATGAGAAGGGGTGTGGTCTAATGACATCAACACCCTATATCAGGTGTGCATAATTATTAGGCAACTTCCTTTCCTTTGGCAAAATGGGTCAAGAGAAGGACTTGACAGGCTCAGAAAAGTAAAAAAAAGTGAGATATCTTTCAGAGGGATGCAGCACTCTTAAAATTGCAAAGCTTCTGAAGCGTGATCATCGAACAATCAAGCGTTTCATTCAAAATAGTCAACAGGGTCGCAAGAAGTGTGTGGAAAAACCAAGGCGCAAAATAACTGCCCATGAACTGAGAAAAGTCAAGCGTGCAGCTGCCAAGATGCCACTTGCCACCAGTTTGGCCATATTTCAGAGCTGCAACATCACTGGAGTGCCCAAAAGCACAAGGTGTGCAATACTCAGAGACATGGCCAAGGTAAGAAAGGCTGAAAGACGACCACCACTGAACAAGACACACAAGCTGAAACGTCAAGACTGGGCCAAGAAATATCTCAAGACTGATTTTTCTAAGGTTTTATGGACTGATGAAATGAGAGTGAGTCTTGATGGGCCAGATGGATGGGCCCGTGGCTGGATTGGTAAAGGGCAGAGAGCTCCAGTCCGACTCAGACGCCAGCAAGGTGGAGGTGGAGTACTGGTTTGGGCTGGTATCATCAAAGATGAGCTTGTGGGGCCTTTTCGGGTTGAGGATGGAGTCAAGCTCAACTCCCAGTCCTACTGCCAGTTTCTGGAAGACACCTTCTTCAAGCAGTGGTACAGGAAGAAGTCTGCATCCTTCAAGAAAAACATGATTTTCATGCAGGACAATGCTCCATCACACGCGTCCAAGTACTCCACAGCGTGGCTGGCAAGAAAGGGTATAAAAGAAGAAAATCTAATGACATGGACTCCTTGTTCACCTGATCTGAACCCCATTGAGAACCTGTGGTCCATCATCAAATGTGAGATTTACAAGGAGGGAAAACAGTACACCTCTCTGAACAGTGTCTGGGAGGCTGTGGTTGCTGCTGCATGCAATGTTGATGGTGAACAGATCAAAACACTGACAGAATCCATGGATGGCAGGCTTTTGAGTGTCCTTGCAAAGAAAGGTGGCTATATTGGTCACTGATTTGTTTTTGTTTTGTTTTTGAATGTCAGAAATGTATATTTGTGGGGGCGGAGCCAGCGCTCAGCTTGAGCAGACGCATAGACCCTGAGCTCCAGCTATTAATATATATTATACCTGAGTTTTGGAGCTTATTTTGCACCAAAGGTGCTATTTTCACTTTAACTGAGCCCTATAACAACCGAGGAGTTATTTGGTACTTAAGACCTGGTTTAATTAGCCGCAACGGAGCGAAAGATTGAAGTTTAGCTGACCTCTGGGCCTGCACGAAAAAACCGCGCCCTGTGCCTTATACAGCAAGACGGCAGTGGGTAAGCCCTGAACTGGCCTCACGAGGAAGGGACTGATTGAATGTATGATCTCTAGGAACATGGAAGGGCTACTTATGACACTGCAAAATTGGATGGCTGATTTTGAGGACAGGATGAGCCAAAGATTTGACCGCCTCCTATCTGTTATGGCGGATACACATGCAGGGGTTACCATTGAGGACCCGACGGTGCCATCATGTACAGCTCTGTGCGCACAATGCAGCGATGTTCCGGAGGATATAATCCCACCTCCGGCTGTCCTGGTGCCCATCATAGATTTGACGGCTGGTGGAACCCCTGTGGCCCTGTCCGGGACAGCTTTTTTGGCCCTCATGACTTGCGGGAGCTACTACTGCTATGATGGTGCGGTCAGGGTACCTCAGGGGACTGCACGTCATAGTCAAGTTGACCCTCACACGAATGGCAGCTTGGGGCCAAACCCGGTGGAAACCATATGCCAGTGGTCATTAGATCCCTCTGTTGCCTTGGTGAGGCTGCATCGTGTGAGGGCTGGTGTGGGCTGAGTGTTCATACTGATGATGTGGGAGCACGAGATGCATCCTCTCCCCAGCAGCCGCTCAATTCAACAAACTGACTTTGCCCTGTAACTGCACTCCTACATGACGACTGCAAGGTCTGAGTTGATAGCTGCAGCCTTACGACCATCCTGATTTATTGCTTTATGCCGGTGTGTGCCAGCCAAAAGGTGATGAGGGACTCTCTCTCTTGTAAGACTATTTGCCTACCTTTGGATCTAAACAGATCATTGTACAGTTTTCACCCCACTTGGATAATTGCTATTGCTACCCCCTGACTTTCCTCGTTATTTTTTTTATTACGCTATGCAGCATTCCAAGCTCGAGCAAAGCCTCAAGGAAAAATGGATATTCCTAGCCCGACAAGTTATTGTGTGTTTGGGGGGGGGGGGTCTGGGGAGCCATACATCAAGTTTCAGTAGGGACTTGTAACACATAAATTCTTAGATAAGTGACCAACTTAAAAGCAGTTAACTGCATGTGATGATGCTTCATACATTACTATGTTTTCATTTCAGGTGGAAATTTACTGTTGTGTGCCCCTTGACCCCCACTGTTATTTATTAATAGGCTGAAGTATTATGATAGTTTCTAGGTATTTACCTGCTTCGGTGCCTTTCATGTATAATTCTACTGTACGTGTGTGATTACATGTGTTATTCTAGATACTGTATAAGTTGCATATGTAGGTTCAGCTTATTTTATAGCATTTGGATAGGATTGGAAGAAGTGGGAGATCCCATTTTCAAAGCTCTCTACTGCATCTGCACTTAACAGTCATCACACATAATGAATAACCCAAGATAATAGTTGTAATTGCTCAATCGCTTATATTTTGTGCTGTACTGCTATTTGTTCCTGTTTATGACCTCTTCAATGTATATTATACTACATGTCTGTTGTTTTGATGCAATGTAATTTGTTGTTTACCTTTCTATTTTTCTCACATTGCTATCTGTTTTATGTTATGTTTAAGTTACATGTTGCTATGTGTATTATGAAGTCCTTGGGCTGATTCAGTGGCGTAGCTTTTACACTGGGTAACATGAACACGACATAATCTAGATCACAGTAACTAAATCTATGGACTTAAGGGTCAGTCTAGTGTTTCAGTCACATCCTCATCTCTGGATCGCTTTGCGGTAGTACTTCATTTATAAAAGATATATGTGTGTCATTGTACTACTAACTCCTAGTATGGTGTAGAAAAAGCAACAAGAAAGAGGCGCCAATGGTGCAGATCAATGGAGGTTTTTGATTTACCAAACGTATGTGAACACTAGGTACTCACAATAAGAGGAGGCACTCAGTTGTGCCAGTAGACACAGGCTGGGTTTTAACAGCAATCCAGCTGGCTGAACAAGGAAGCAGCTCTCTATCAGCATCCAATGGGAGGAGATCTAAAAAGTGTAAGCAGGGATAGAGGCGCCAATGGTGCAGATAAATGGTGGTACAGATAGCACTAATAGCCTACTATACACAAGGTACTCACATTTATTGGAGGTACTCACTTGTACCTATAGATGCGGGCTGGATTTTAACAGCAATCCAGCTGGCTGGTCCAGGGTAGAATAGCTGGTTCGTGGGTGTCAGAGTGCAGATACTCTACAGTAGCATAGCAAGGCAGTACGATATATAACACTGAGAGTGGATGTATATTAAAAAAATGGATTTATTTAAAACATATAAAAGAGTTTACCACTCATCACAGTGTTAAAAAAGTAATTGGTACATCAGGAATACATGCGACGCGTTTCTCAGTTCAAACTGTTTCCTCAGGCTGTTTGCCTGAGGAAACAGTTTCAGTAGGGACTTTTATAGCATATAATCTAATAATATTGAACTACCTAGTTAATTATGCCATGTGCACAGATCACCATTAATCCTAATGACCTTAGTGCCCTATTAAATGTCTATTTGGGATCCCTTCTCCATATATACCCTGTAGAAAGTCTGCCCCCTTATCTCTATCTCTATTGTGGTCCCCTCCCGAGACTATGCACTGGCGGGGAGGAAAGTATATACACCTAAATATAACTTAAGATCCATTCCTTGCTCATCATGAAGGATTTTGTTTACATTCTAGACTTCGCCCCCCCTTCCCTATCCACCCTTCCCCTCTCCTTTCCACCCTCCCTCTCCGCCCTCCCCCCCTCCCTCCCCGCCCTCCCCCCCTCCCTCTCCGCCCTTCCCCTCTCCCTTTTCATCCTCCCCCACTCCCTTTCCATCCTACCCCTCCCTTTCCATCCTCCCCCCTCTTTCCATTCCCCCTCTCTTTCCATCCTCCTTCCCCTTTCCATTCCCCTTCTCCCCTTACCATCCTACTCCCCCCCTTTCCACCTTTCTCCCTCTCCAGTACCCTCCTCTCCCTTCTCCCACCCCTCTCTCCCTCCCTCTCCTCCCCCCCCCTTTCCCCCCCCCCTCCCCCCCCTTGGCCTCTTTCATCCTTTCTCCCTTTCCCCCCTCTCTCCCTTTTCCATCCCCCCCTCATAAATGTAAGGTAAGGGATAACTAGCTTATCCTCCATACTCCTTTTTGGCAGAGTTATATTGTCTCTGCCCTGTTCGTAGAACCAATGTAGTGGTTTCTGTTTATATAAGCGAAAAAAATGGTTCCCCCGGATTAAAAACGAAGAGATTCATTAGGAATTATCCCGAGTTCAATGTCTATAGACTGTTTATCACCATAATTTTAGTATTGAGGTTAGCTCATTTGTGTATCATCTATCTGTTTTCCTATGTATGCGTGAAACTGTCTATGTGGTTCTTTATCTCTGACACAACGTTTGATACTTGTATCCTTAACGTTCTTTTCCATAACAGCAGTATCTTCCCTCAATGTTATTATTAGTCTTAGGGACCTACCCGCGGTCCTAGCTGCCATGGGAAGAAGCCTATAAAATGCAGGCCATGTCCAGGTCTGCATTATTAAAAACCCCTCTGAGTAGTACTTTTAATACAGGGGTCCAAAAGTGGCCCCGGCAGTATTGGGGGGAAAAATGAGGGTGATATCAGGTTTGCTTTTTAATCTCCACTCCTTTGACTACATTTCAATTTGGGTCAGCTATACGAATATTGTGTTAAGGGTACTATTCTGCATATGTTGTTATGTATCTTTTATTTTTATTTTTCTTAGGCATGCGATATGTATCTTACCATGTAATATGTGCCATATGTCTGTATGAGCAAACTGTATTTGTCTTGGAAATTGTTATTCCCTCAATAAAAATACTTAAAACAAAAAAAAAGAAATGTATATTTGTGAATGTTGAGATGTTATATTGGTTTCACTGGTAAAAATAAATAATTGAAATGGGTATATATTTGTTTTTTGTTAAGTTGCCTAATAATTATGCACAGTAATAGTCACCTGCACACACAGATATCCCCCTAAAATAGCTATAACTAAAAACTACTTCCAAAACTATTCAGCTTTGATATTAATGAGTTTTTTGGGTTCATTGAGAACATGGTTGTTGTTCAATAATAAAATTAATCCTCAAAAATACAACTTGCCTAATAATTCTGCACTCCCTGTATATTTAAGCCATGCACAAAATATATCACTCCCCCTTTTCTTACAGGTTTTACACACCTATGATAAATTAATTAAACTTGAAGGTGGAGCCTTCTGTTGTATTGTTAATGTCTAAAGGACACATTAGGGAATGAACAAAATATACAACTAAATTGCACAATCAAAACATTTTACTTTTGAAGTTTTATCTGATTTTTTGTAATTACCTTAGTATTGACCTTTCTGCTAGTATGCAATAAAGAGTAAAACAAACTTCTAAACACATATTACATAGTCAACATTGGATCTTTGTTTTTGACAGTGTTGAATATGTATCAATATGTATCAACACTGATGCTTGTGAGCTCATGATCGATAAGCCAATCAAAAGCAAGCTTAGATATGTATGCTCCAGAAACTGACCAAATCTTAATTTTGTGCTTCACTGGGGATATCTCGAGTGTGCAACTTTAACTGCTTCACGCCGTTAGGACAGCATGGAACATCCTACCTTATATGGCGTCCTGCTCCCTCCTCCTTTTAGTGTATGGAAAATTGGACTGAGGGACATGCCTAGCCTAGTAGGAATACCCCATGATTCAATCCCAGTCTTGAAATCACATGATTGCATCAACTGTTGCGTGATTTTTTTCCAGCAAATGTTTACATGAAGGGGTTAAATATATGTATAACCCTTTTGCAGAGGTTAAAACATATTATAGAAGTAGATTTGTTTAAAAATCAAATGTTCTAATTAAATTGATCACTGTATTATTTTATATTATATTATATTTATTTTGTACTATAATATCTTCTTTAGCTTTTTGTGGATGTGAGAAAGTTTCTTATTTGGGAGATGGTTGGCAAAGGAATCTAAGTTATATAAACAAAACGAATATGCTCATAATTCATGGAAAGATAACACATAGATTTTTTTTGCATCTGGCGTTTGATGAAGTCATACTAACTTTTTTTATTCTTCTGCTTGGTAGCTCCCAGACATTACAGGAAATGTAGATGTCTCTGAGAGGGCAGAGATCCCTTTCCTTAAATGATAAAGACTTTGATTGATGATTCTTTTGGTTCTTCCTCAGTCCCTGCAACCTGAATATACAGAATTAATTACAAGAGCAGCTCTTATCATCAGCTATGCTTCCTCTATCATGGCTGTTTATGTGTGAGTATGCCTCAGACTCATTGTAGATGATAAAAAGGATGATGGGATTCTGAATGGATACCGCCACATCTGTTGAGGAATTCTATACTTAAAGTAACAGGACAATGGGACGTCTGGTTATTACTCTTTATATTGTTTATGCATATCAGAACTAAAACAATTCAGATTTTATATGCAGTATCCTTTACAAATGATACAGTATAATTCAGAGTGTTATTAAATTGCACCATACATCCCACTACAAAATTGGCGTCCATTTTTTCATATATTGAACTATACAGAATCATAAAATAACTAGCTGGTAAGCCTGCCCAGAGGGCAGTCTATGTGTTGTTATTGTTAATAAAAAAAAATAAAAAAAAATTGAACTACAGAAAAAAATAAACAAATTATCAAAAATTAAAAATTAAACCTAATCCCTATGAAAATTAAAAAGCTCCCCCCAAAAACACCCCCTAATCTAATGCTGAACTACCAATAGCCCTTAAAATGGCTTTTTGTAGGGCATTGCCCTAAGTTAAACAGCTCTTTTGCAGTTACAAAAATTTCTAATTCCCCCCTAACAGTAAAACTCACAAACCCACCAAAACCCCCAAAATAAATAAACCTAACACTAAATACCTAAACTATCCATTGCCCTGAAAAGGGCATTTGTATGGGCATTGCTCTTAAAATGGCATTCAGCTATTTTGCTGCTCATCCCTATTCTAAAATTAAAAACAAACCAATTTTTTAAAAAAAAAAGTCTAAAACCCCCCAAAAAATAAAAATAAAACCTAATCCCTATGAAAATAAAAAAGCCCCCCAAAATACCCCCCCATCTAATGCTAAACTACCAATAGCCCTTAAAATTGCATTTTGTAGGGCATTGCCCTAAGTTAAACAGCTCTTTTGCAGTTATCAAAAATTCTAAGTCCCCCCTAACAGTAAAACACACCACCCACCAAACCCCCCCAACATAAATAAACCTAACACTAAAAAACCTAACGTATCCATTGCCCTGAAAAGGACATTTGCATGGAACTTGCCCTTAAAACAGCATTCTGCTCTTTTGCTGTCTATCCCTAACCCTAATCTAAAAAAAAAAAAAATATTTAAAAAATAAAAACTATCTGTGGTATAGTTAAAAAACACCTTCCGATCCGTACAGTGGAAGACAGTCTTAAGGACTTTGTGTTAAATGACTGTAATTTTGTTTCAAGGAGAGGCTGTACTCTAGGTAACATATTATCCCCCAGCTTGTTGCGGCCTACTATAACGAATAGGAGTAGTTGGTTGGAGGTGAAGGGTCACTTTAAATGTCACTTTGGTAATTGTATATCGTGTGTATATACCCAGATTTCAAGGAATTTCCAGTCACGAGTTACCCAGAAAGTTTATGACCTTAACACCTATACCAACTGCCGCTACACTTTTGTTATTTACATGGTGGATTGCATACAATGTGGAAAGCAATATGTGGGGTGCACTACTAAAGAGGCATGGAGTAGGATCAGGGAGCATCTGAAAAATATAGAACATAGCATAGAATGCTCTGATCTGGCCAGACATTTCATTTACATCCATGATAAGGAAGTCACCTCATTTAAATGGCAGGTGATCGATCATATCAGACCTTCTGTCCGTGGAGGTGACAGAATGATCAAACTCCTATATAGGGAAGCTTTCTGGATCTTCCAATTGAAGACCAGAAGACCTGATGGCTTCAACATAGATGAAGACATCATTAATTTCTGGTCTCGCCAGAATTGAACATATGGCTGTGGTCCAGGCATAGGTGCCCGGTCCAGTATCATAGGTACCTGGGTTTATGAGCAGTAGCTGGAATACGTCTTCCCCTGGGTACTGACAATGTAACCCCTATTAGTTTACCATTAACATCACCCCCACTAAGCATTTCCCCTTGTTCTAAGTGGTCTATATATTCATCCTTTACCATAGAGGGACACCCTAAAATAGCTATTTAGCTTTTCCATATCTATATATATAAAAATATTGGAGGGGTTACTAATTAAGGAAAGCTCCGTTGCATGAGTATATGGATGATTTTTGCGTGTCTGCCTCTTTTATGTATTGGGCCATTTATTGCATATCCCCTATAGTTATTAATAAAGGTTAGGTTATGTGATTCTTAATGCATGACCCTATTATTTTATGAGGCAGCTATCCTAGTCCCTAGACGAGGGGTTGATTTTATGTGACAAATATAGGGACTATAGTGTATTTGTTAATTCTTTTATATCTTTAACCGTACCTAACCTCAATCAGACACACTAAGACTTAAATGACACAATATTTCTAGCTAGACAGAGTTAACTTATGGTCTAGTTTAATGTGAGTTCGGTTATGACTTAGAATACATTCATGTCCATACAATTGGGTACTTGATTTTATATATATATATATATATATATATATATATATATATATATATATATATATATATATATATATATATATATATATAACATTTAATTAGGAGAAGCTAGATACTTGTGTTCACATGTTTTTTTAAGGTAGCCCTACTACTAATACAATTGTGATACTTAGTGTAGGTGCTTATTTGATGTTAGACACTTAAGTTATTCAGAATTTCATCTAGTAATGTTTTGAAACCTGTGTTCACATACTTCTGAAGGTCGTCCTATGAATTCGGTTATGATGTCCGGTTTAAGAATAGGGGTATGTACCCAGCACTCAGGGGCTTACCAGGTATGAGTACATTTGAACTGTGATCTGTTTTTTAAGAAAAGCCGATGTTGTTCCTCTTCTTTTTCTGTCTTTTTCCTTGTCAAAAACATTAAGCTGGATTGCTGGTAGACATATGTATATTTACAATGTACACATTATATATGATGACTGTTTATGTTTTGTTCAATTATCTATGTCTTTATCTCTAATTATGTACTCCTATACATGCTGGTTGTTTCTCAATGTTATATGGTTATGTCCCTTTAAGAACACAGCCAGGACCTGACTACACCTGAGGACTCAGGTGTATTTAAGTAGCATCTAATATTACAGTAGTTAGGTCCATGAATAAGGCAGAGGGCTGCCGAAACGCATAGGAAGTTTTCCTTCCTGGCTGTGAGGGGTTATTTTATTTTATGCTGACACCTTCTAATAAAGAACATTTTTTATTTAATTGCATATTGAGACTCGCTGGTTTGGTTTCTGCCATTTGATACTTCATTGATTTCGTCCAGCGGAGTCTTAGTGCTATCTGGACCAATAGAGGCTCACTACAGGTCTACGTCACTGTGACGCACCATTTGGACATGCCGTTCGAACGGACGGCAGGCTGGATACAGGCCCTGTTTCGGGATCTCACGCACCCTATTAGGAGCTGCGGTTGCTGCTGGCAAGTTTGCTGCTGCGACACGGGGGACCCGGACCTGTGTAGAGATCACATAGCGTTGCAAGGTGAACGATCCGTTGCCGCTGCATTTGAACCTCAGCTGAATGTGACCGCTGGCCGGGTGAGTTCTACTTCCCATAATCTGCAGTTACAGTGACAGTGTTTGGAGTTGCTGCAAGAGGGGGACGCTCTGTGTGTATATATATATGTGTGTGTGTATCTATATATATATATATATATATATATATATATATATATATATGTGTGTATCTATATATATATATATATATATATATATATATATAATCCATTATAGAAGAGGACTGCACTCACTGGATTTGGTATATAAAATAAAAACTTTTATTAAGGTGACATTTCGGGGTACGCAGACCCCTTCCTCAGACCCTGGTCTGAGGAAGGGGTCTGCGTACCCCGAAACGTCACCTTAATAAAAAAATTTATTTTATATACCAAATCCAGTGAGTGCAGTCCTCGTCTTTAATGGATTATTGATATACCTGACTTGGCACCCTGGTTGATGTCCCTATTGCATTTTGAGTACAGACACACATGGAAGATATATATATATATATATATATATACATACCCATATACATTATTATTATTATTAATATTTTTTATTTAAAAAGTGCCAACAGATTCCGCAGCATTACCCATATAAATATATACACACACACATATACACGCACACATATATATATAGGGGGATGGGAAATAGAAACAGTGCTTGGTGCCTCTAACATTGATCATATTAGTTTATGGCTCAGATTTATTGATGACATTGTATTATTCTGGGAGGGGAGTATAGAACAATTAGCTCATGGAAATATTAAATATCAATAACTATAATTTGAAATTCACCTATTCTTAAGTCCCACTGAAGTGGCCTTTTCAAAAAAGTTAAAGGGACACTCAGGTCAAAAAACACTTTTATGATTCAGATACAGCATGTAATTTTAAACAACTTTCCAATTTACTTCCATTAAAAAAAATGTGCACAGTCATTTATATTTAACTTTTTGAGTCACCAGCTCCTACTGAGCATGTGCAAGAATTCACAGACTATACGTATATGCATTTGTGATTGGCTGATTGCTATCACATGGTACAGGGGGAGTGGAAATAGACATAACTTTGAAATTTGTTAGAAAAAAATCTGCTACTCATTTGAAATTCAGAGTAAATGCTATTGTATTGTCTTATTATCTTGCATTTGTTGATTATGCAAATCTACTGTGCTTATTGGTCCTTTAATATAGAAATTTCCACGGAGACATTTAGGAAAAGTACAGCTGGGAATACTCTGCTTCATGCAGACAGCCAACATTTACCACATTTACTTAAAAATATACCACAGGAAGGAAGAACAGTAACCATGAAAGGTTAAACTGTTAAAGAAGGACCAAGGCTGCACACATGGAAAAAACTGCACTTTGTTACAAAAAAAGAAATAGGAGCAGGAGTGGAAGCTCATCCCCCACCCAAGAGCCTAGTAAACAAACACACTCAAATGTTAAAATCACACACATAAAATGCCCAGCACTGGACTAGAGTGCTACAACCAAAACCTTATTAATAATAGTATTATGATAAGATAAAGTCCTCTCACAAGCATGCAAAGACTAAAGCAGGCAGGCCGGCTATATCATGAGGGATCACTATAGTGACTGTGCATGCCAAGTACAGGTGTTATTGGCGATAATATACCAAGTTCACAAAGAGCCGATAGATATGGTAAAACCGACCACTCAAGTGTCATAAGACACGCTCCAGTATCAAGGGAGACCTCTAGAGAGCAGCTGAATCAGTCCTTGTATTTCCGGCATCCAGACAAGTGGTAGCCAAACAAAGACACAGTCCCATAAAATGTGAATCACAGTAAGGAGGTTCTGTGCAACAAAGTTTGGTGAACCAAAGAAAGGGGATACAAGACTAGTTCAAGCCGTACCTGACCTCAAAATGCCTCGTCCCTGTATAGATGAAATGTGCTGTACAACCTCGTTCTTAGAGCGATGCTGAAGATATCGGTCGGTCGGTATCTTCACTTGCTTGTTTTAAAATCCCAGCTTCGGTAGTGCAGAGTAGCAGCTCACAGGTGTGCTGGACGTAGTGACTATGTCAAACGATTCCAAAACATGACGCGTTTCGCCCCTCCCACAGAGGGTTGGACCTGGTTCTTCATCAGTTGTGACGATTTCTGGTACTGTTGCTATTTATATTTTTCCAAAGCTATAGCCAACCAGCTTTAATCCTTGCATGCTTGTGAGGGGTCTTTATCTTATCATAATAATATTATTAATGAGGTTTTTATGTGTGTGATTTTAACATTTGAGTGTGTTTGTTTTCTAGGCTCTTGGGTGGGGGAAGAGCTTCCACTCCTGCTCCTATTTCCTTTTTTGTAATAAAGCACAGTTTTTTTCATGTGTCCAGCCTTGATCCTTCTATAAGTTAGTTTAACGTTTCATGGTTACTGTTCTTCCTTCCTTATTTTATAAGCATATATATATACACACATATATATACTTTATATATATATATATATATATATATACAGTATATAAAATAATTTTTTGAGGTTGATATTGTTTTTGAAGCTGATATTGCACATACCTCATGGTGAGACGAACTCAAACTGTCAGTTTCCAAATTAACACACACTTAAACATTAATTTTCCCACTACATAGCAGGCAACAAATTTATAGAGTCTCAGATCTCAGACCACACAAAAACAGCTTGCTCTCTCAGCTAGACAGCCACTAACTTTCTTTGCTGTCTGACACACTCTCATATTAATCATGTGACGTGTGTGTAACAGTCTGATTATGCTGCACTGCTAGCCTGCTATTCCACCCAATGTTGTGAATTGGTAGTAGAGAACACTGGCATGGCGGCACCAATCCACCACTGTTATGTAATGTTACCTACACTTAACAGCTCCCACTGAGCACGGCACACAAAGCCACATGGAAGTTAAGTTTTCTTCCAGAGATATTACCGGACAGAAAAGTAATATACTGGACTGTCCAGTCTAATACTGGACACCTGGCAACCCTAGTGACATCTCAGACTCAGTCATTCCATGGAAGAAAGTACAGATAACATAAAAATACACATACAATACATGGAGACACTAATATACAATGGGAACTATTTAATGCTAACATTATACTATGCAAACTACTAAAAAAATTTGTATACTGAGATAATCTAATAAAACATTTTGGATTTTGTTTTTTTTAATCACCATTCTTAATTCTCTGTAACACATCAATTATATTTTATTTCTTTTTAAGAATTACATCACTGATGGCTCACAATTAGCACTCAGAATATTCCTTTTTTTTTAAAAAAAAACAAGCTTTATTGAAAATTTCAATTGCCAATACAAAAACTAGTTCGCATCAATGCAGTACATTTACATATTTCCATAAATGTACAACAGTTGGGGAGTAGTGCAAATAAAAGTATTATATGATAATAAGTAACCTTGTGTTTTCTATTCATCCTATATATAAGCAAGAACTCCTAGGTAAGATTAATAACTCTATAATCTATTTGTATATTTTCATTTGTTTAACCCTTTTTGCTCCTTTTATCAGGTATCTATGCATTATACTCTTCCCATAGGAAACATATTGATAAATAGTCATCTATGTTCTTATTTTGTACATAGTAGTATTTTTCCAGTTGTAGGGTAGTAGTCATCTTTCCAGTAACTAACATTTGGTAAATCACTTTTCTTCCAGTGGGCAGGGATAATTTGCTTTGCTGTGTTTATTAATATGCATAGTAAAGCCTGGCGTAATTGGCCCTTTATAGGAGGGAATATATTGAACAGAAATGTCCAAGGGTGCATGGGTAATGTGGTAGACATGGCTTTTTCAGCTTCTTGTTTTATACCTAGCCAATATTGGTGTACTATCAGACAGGACCACCATATATGCAGGAATATGCCTCTGGCCCCGCACCCTCTCCAGCAATCAGTGGAATATCCTGAGATCATTGTGCCCAGTCTGGCTGGAGTATAGTACCATCTACAAAGGAGTTTAAGGTTAATTTCCATTATAGCAATGGAAGAGGTAGATTTACTCATTTGTCTGAATATTATGTGCCAGTCTGACACTGGTATTGTTTAATTTAGTTCACTTTCCCATTTGGCCACATATGTTGAGAGACTATCTGCATGAGGTGTGTTTAATAATTTATAAGTTCGGGACAGTATCCCTTCGCATGGGTATGGCAACCAGCATAGCATTTTAAAGGGGGTGAGTGGGCGACAGATGTTTGATCTGTTTGGGTGGGATGATATATAATGGGATACTTGGGTGTATTTGAACCAGTTGCTGAACTGGGGGCCTAATATCTCTATGATCTCTGCTTTTGGTTTTATTTTGTTATCTTAAAGGATTGCGTAGCTAGGTATAATCCTATGTAATGTGGGTTCCCCGGAGTCTATGATTATAGAGGTTAATGGAAAAGTAGGGTTATCTAGTAAAGGTGTTAGCGGGGAAAATAAGTAGATATAGTTTTGAAAGTTCAAAGAGTTTTATTCAAAAAATTAATCATTTCTAGAGGGAGAAGGGGTAGTGTTGGATATAATTTATTTCTATTGGTCGGGAGCCAGCATAGTCCACCTAACTGCTTACAGTTAGTCATTTCATGTTCTAAAAGTACCCATTTCTTGTGGGGGGCTTGCTTGCACTAATCTGTAATTCTCATCAGAAATGTAGCTGTTCTGTAGAGGGTCAAGTTTGGTACTCCTAGAACTCCTTTATCTTTAGGAAGATACAATGTGTGAGTAGCTACTCAAGGTCTTTTGTTTTGCCAGATAAAGGAGTTTGCAAGTTTTTTGAGTTGATAAAGTGTGCTATGTGGGAAAGGTATCGGTAGTGTTTGCATAAGATAGAGGATTTTAGGTACGATCATCATTTTGAATGCATTTATTCTGCCAATCCAATAAATGGGTTTATGGTTCCATGATTGTAAAGTAGAAATGATGTGTGATTTGAGGGAATCGTAGTTGAGAGGGCTTAATTTATCCATGTGTGGAGACAGATATATCCCCAGGTATTTTATGACTATTGGCTGATGGCAGAACTGGGCTGATGTGAGAGCGTGAATGTCTGTGTTTGTTAGCCCAATTCCTATGAATTCTGATTTTGTTATATTTATTTTAAAGTTGGATTATTCACCATAGTCCTGAAGGAGTTGCATCAAAGTTGGTATAGATTATCTTATATTTGTAAGGGTGAAGAATACATTGTCTGCATAAAGTGAGGTCTTACATTCTAAAGCACCGATTTTAACACCGCCAATTTTGGGGTTGTTCTGTATATAGTATGCCAGTATCTCTATGGCTAATACAAATAGTATAAGGGATAAAGGGCATCCTTGTCTTGTCATGTTATTGATATAGAAGGAGGCGGAAAACGTATGATTTAATTTAATACTAGCAGAGGGTTTTTTATATAGGGCAAATATTTTATGTATGAATTTTGAGTCAAATTCCGAATTTTGCCAATACGCCATCTAGAAACGACCAATTTAAATGGTTAAATGCTTTTTCAGCATCCATTAAAAGGAATACAGAGGGGATTTGGTGCTTTGTGACATAGTCTGCTATGTTTAGTATTTTGATGGTATTATCTCTCGACTCTCTGAACATAGTGAATCATGCCTGGTTAACATGTATTAAAATAGGGAGTATTTTGTTTATTCTGGAGGCTAGTATTTTCGCATAGACTTTTATGTTAACATTCAACAGTGATATTAGCCTGAACGTGGATGAAACAGTAGCTGGTTTCCCCGGTTTGGGCAAAACTACAACATGCACGTCCAACATGCGGGGAGGGAATGAGCCCCCCTGAAATACATCATAATTCTGCCTGCCGTATCTGTTGATTTTTGAAGGAGAGTAAAGGGGATAGATTTTTTGATCAATATACTAACTCCTCCTTTCTTAGTTGGACCAGAGCTGTGGAAGGGCTGGGTGTATGTGGGGCCTAGAAATTTGGGTTCTTTATGCAGTCTGAAATGTGTCTCTTGGAGAAACAATATATCAATATGACGTTTTGCAATATCTGAAAGAGCTTTAGAACGTTTACATGGGGAATTTAGTCCTTTGGCATTTTGGGTCAATAGTGATAAGGGGCAGTGTGGTTTACCTTGTGCATTTGTCATGGGGAATTATTCTTAATATAAGTGAGATAGTTCATTTTTGTGTGTAAGATTTAAGGAGTTCTGTCATATCAGGAACGTGTATCAAGTTATAGTACAGTGTTGCACTCGTGAACATATTCCTAGTTCCTCATCAATATGACGTTTTGCAATATCTGAAAGAGCTTTAGAACGTTTACATGGGGAATTTAGTCCTTTGGCATTTTGGGTCAATAGTGATAAGGGGCAGTGTGGTTTACCTTGTGCATTTGTCATGGGGAATTATTCTTAATATAAGTGAGATAGTTCATTTTTGTGTGTAAGATTTAAGGAGTTCTGTCATATCAGGAATGTGTATCAAGTTATAGTACAGTGTTGCACTCGTGAACATGTTGATACATAGAGGCCTATGTATTAAAGGTCTTGCGGACCTGATTCGACAGTGCGGATCAGGTCCGCAAGACCTCGCTGAATGCGAAGAGCAATACACTCTCCGTATTCAGCATTGCACCAGCAGCTCTTGCAACACCGCCTCCTGCAGACTCACGGCCCCCTGCAGACTCACCACCCTGAAGACTCGCCAGAAACACAGGCCCACAAGCTCCTTATGGCGCTTGATAAATGGGCCTCATAGGCATAACAATAAATAACATTTGTAAATTGTTGATAACAAAAGTAAATGCAATAACAATAACAACAATAAAAACAAAAACAAACATTTTTCTTTTGGCCTAATATAAGGCATAAAGAGAGATATACAAGTAGGGTCTGCATTAGGCAAGGGTCAGATTGGATATAGTTAACATAAAGATAGTGAGGTCTAAGACCTAACTATTACTCTTCCCTTTGTTTCAGTAAAGGATACGATTTAGTCATTAGGTCCTTTGATATGGTTGAATGGTTAAGGGCCTAAAATAAGAGTACCAAAGGGTTTTAAGGCGGAGTTTATTCTAGAAATCGGTACATGAGTGCTCTGAAATAGCTCTTAATGTCCATACAGTTCTTGACCTGTCACAGGTGAGTGAAGTCTTGAAGTTGTTTTCTTCATCCTGGATCGGATCTTGCATAAGGCGAAGAGCATTGAGTAACTAGTGGGGTCGGTGGCTTTCATACCAGATCTTTTTGAGGTTCTCCCTTTCTTGGTTGTGCTGGTGTGAGATTTTTCTTGTCGGTTGTAGGATCTCTTGGAGTTACCTTGTGCTTGGGTTAAAGGAGCATCAGTTTCCCTTGGTGGGTCTATTCCTAGTTCCTCACAAAAGGATATGAAGTAGTCTGGTGTTCTGCAAATCAGTCTTCTATTGTCTATGATGACCACGAGTTGTGTAGGAAACCCCCAGTGGTAAGGGATTCTTTTGGATATTAGCAAGGTAGTTAAAGGTGCAAAGTTCTTTCTGCGTTGTAGGGTCTGAGATGAAAGGTCTTGGTAAAACTGTAAGACGCTGCCCCTAAATTTGATGCATTGATTTTTCCTTCATTGTGAAAGGATCATTTATTTTTCTAGGAATACCTTGATCCTTATGATTATATCTCAAGGAGGTGCGGTGTTAGGCGGTTTTGGCTGCAGAGCTCTGTGTGCACTTACCCAGAGGATGCTTTTATTATTATTATTATTATACTTTATTTATGAGGCGCCAAGATATTCCACAGCGCTGTCCATGGATAACATTCATTTAAATAAAACAATACAAGACTTGTAAGAGACAGGACAAAATTTACAAACACATACAGGAGGGATTGAGGGCCCTATTCCTGTGGGAACTTACAATCTAGAAGGGTAGGAGGTTGAGAAACAGGAGGTGAGGACTGCAAGATTTGGAAAGATGTTAATACAGAGTTAGATGAGGCTAATGTTAGGTAAGTTAATTTATTATTTATTATTGAGTTGGGTGATAGGTTTCCCTGAACAGAAAAGTCTTCAGGGAACATTTAAAGGAAGACAGATTAGGGCAAAGTCTGACAGCACAAGGGAGAGTGTTCAGGAGGGTAGGTTATGCATGACAGAAGTCCTGCAGTCTAGCATTAGAGGAGGTGATAGTTGTGGTTGCAAGGAGCAGGTCATTGTTGGATCTTAGTGGATGGGCTGGAGTATACTTGTGTATTAGAGAGGATAGGTAGAGGGGAGCGGTGTTGGTGAGATGCTTTCTGTATATGATGAAACTTTCATGTTTGTAAATAGGGCTAGGAAGTATTCTGATAAATCCCGAGGTAGGATAAACTCAGGAATGCCTCTAATTCTTTAGTTCTTCCAACTGCTCCTATTGTCGAGGTCGTCTATTTTTTTCTATCAGTGTATCAATGAGTTCCTGTTGATTTGCTAGTTTATCATCAATTTTCAGGATATCATCTTGAACTTCTTCATTATTTTCTTCCAGCATCTCTACTCTGGATCCCACAGTAGATAGTTCTTGTTTGATACTTGCCAGCTCCTCTCTGAGGCAAGTTTTAAAGATGTTTGTGATGTCTTGTTTGGAATCAAGATTTGTTAATAGAAAAGTTGGTATTTGTGTGTCGTTCTTATGTGGGTGCACCTCCTGGGGGTCTTGTATAGGTGTTGTCTATCCATTTTTTTTATTTATTGGAATTAGTTGGTGAAGATGTGGGCTGTTCCATGCTGGAAAAATAAGAGGGCATGGTGTTTGTTTTCCCGGTAAGTGGTTTAACTGCTTTATCTTGTTTAGGTAATCTCCTAGTTGCCATTTTGAGTGGGGATATATTTCTGATATTCACTGCCTTGTTGTCTGTTGAACAGAATTTTCTAGCAGTTTTGGTTATTGAGTTAGGTTGCTTAGCTAATTTGAAACCAGAGTTTCTGTAATAGCATAAGTCCCGATGTTGTTTCAGATTCTGTATAGAAGCTGTATATATCCTTTGTCTTTATTTCTTTCACTGATGCAGATATGTTGAAATAAATATGGCTTGCAATATTTGCGGTGTTTGCCTGCTATCCTGTGCTACTAGCTGTGTTAGGGGATTATTTTATGGAGGAGCAAGTCTTTATGTATTGTATATTATTTTCCTTTCATGAACGAGTGTTCTTTAAGGGAGTTCACCTAGTTCACAAATGAGTTATAGAAGCTCTGGTAATAGCTCCGTCCTGATGCAGCAGTCTGAAGGAACAGGTCTGTTAAATTTCTCTTTTAGGCCAGTGTGTGGATCAGATCTATTTAGGACGAGTAATCCTTGCTTGGTATATGTGCTACCTCTCCGGTGTATAAAAAAGTGTTTAGCGTTATGCCTCTTACCAGCCCTCTGTTTATGTGCTCCAATGACAGAGTTCTCCTTGTTTCCTGTATCCGACAAGCTGCGTTGGCAAGATGGTGCCTGTTTTCTATGTAGAAGAGACTCTTAGTATGTCGGCTGCCAACTTCTCCAGTGTTTAAAAGGGTGTTTAGCGATGTGTCTCTCACCAGCCCCTTGTTTATGTGCTCTGATGGCAGAATTATCCTCACTCCCTGTAGCCAGCAAGCCGCGTGTTTAAGATGGCGCATGTTTTTTATGTATAAGCGTCTTTTAGTATGTCGGCTGCCAAATATGGAACTCCGGTACCAGACAAACCCTTGCCTGTGTTCAACGTGATGTGGGGTCTCTTATTTTGTAGACATCTCATATCTGTCTGACCTTTTCACTCCGGGTAGAGCAGTTATATGTGACCCTGTTAGCAGAGCTCCGGAGTTACACCGTCATCTTGGCCACTGCCGGATCCACCCACCCTTCAGCAGAATATTCTTAATAACCTTTTTTTCCTGCATAAAAAAATCATGTTTAACAGCAACTTTTTCATATAGATGAAAGAAAAGGTTTGAGCACAATGCCCCTTTAAACACTGTACTGCAAATCATCTGTATACAAATAAAAATAGTTAAAGGATTTTAAAACAGTCATTTTTTTAATCAAAATGTGCTTTGTTTTAAAGTATGTGACTATACCCCTTTTAAAGTTTGTGGGGTATATTTATTTAATCTCCTTTGCTGTAAGCAATTCTGGACATCCTGCACAGATCAAACAATCACTGTGTTGTATGTTACTACACAATCAGGGTTTTGGGACCTGAGGGATGCACTCCAATCTCTCTCGTAAGGAGGGGTGAAGCCAACATTTTTTATGAGAAACATGGATAGCAAATAATGAATTGCATTACTTTTTTTTAAACTATGTATAATAAAATATAAATATTTTATAGTAAATTCACTTTTGAGTTTCCATGACACTTTAAATTTTAAAACACAGTCCACTAGTAGAAAGACACAAACATGCTAATTCTATATTAACATAATAGGAATGAGTAGAGACTGGTATGCATTCATAATGTATATAATATGCTGTATTACCCCCCCCCCCCCCCACACACACACACACACACAAACAAAACAAATAAGTGTTTTTGCAATTGTTATATCTGTTTTTTTCTGTGAAGTACGTAAGAGCTTGTGCCTATGAGGGATTCTAAACGGCTTTAAGGTGATCACTCTTTGTTGCCATTTTATTGACTTTTTGTCAAGTTTGTCTGTTTCACAGTCAAAACAAGTTTGTAACTAACGCTGTATTGAGCAGGTTGACCAGCCTTATGAAAATCATGCAGCCTCTCTATCCCATCTCATATATCACTGTCACCTTTCCATGATAGCAGAGAGAAAAGCTCTATAGAGTTTGGGATTAAAGTGATTATATTCTGAGATAAGATTTCATATATAATGATATAGCTTTCTGTACAGACATGCAGTTAAGTAAAAAAAATAATACATAAAATGAGAGAGAAAAGCCAATCTATATATATGTTTTTGCTATTTATTATATCACTAATGTTTTACAGTTTGTACTCAACATTTTCTTTGTTAAAGTAACTATGTCAGTGTGGGGTTGTCTTTTTCAGCCAGTGAGCAACAGATACCAAACTATGGAGTTCATCACAATCCTTTTAAAAATAGTTTATTAATTATCTAATCATTCTTCCATAATAATCATCATAGACTTTAATGGTGAATTTTGTAGAAAAAAAATCAATAGATAAATGTTACTTAAGGATTCTGATCGACCTCTATATATGTTTGATGCTTATAATATTTTATAAATGAACAAATTAAGATGTTATACCACTGATCATACTTTTACAAGCGTGCTGGTCTGCATTAGAATATCTCCCATTTTGCAATTTATTTTAGGCAAGTCTTCTACAGCTTTATTTCAATGAAAGGTGACATATTGCTACAAGTCTAAAGTATATTACCCTTTAGACTGATGTCCTGACTTATGTGGAGCTCCAGATCATACGCAAATTATGCCCAGTAGACATTGTGCACGTTTATCAGAAAAACAACAGTTTTTGGGTTTTTTTATTGTTTTTTTTTAATATATTTTTTTGTATTACACTTATATGGATGTAATACCCTGCATTTCAGAATACAGAAGTAGTTGTGATTAGAATAATTTGTGCAAACCAACCCTCTTCACTGTGTGAGTTTTCCCATTGTACATTCCAACAAAGGGCTAGATTACAAGTGAGGCGCAAACGGTTTTGCACTAGCGCAATCGTGTTTTTGCAAGCCATTTTCATTTCACTGATATTATAAGTGGAGCGAAATCGCGATTGCACTATCACAATCGCCCTTTATGCTTTAATTCTTACTGCGATCTCAGAGCTGTGGTTAACTGTTTTCCAAAACAAAACGTTGCATAAAACACTTCAAAAATACATTACAAAGAACAGTTACACTCATATTAACACTGTCTAATAAAAATGATTTAAAAAAAAATATTGCACAAAAAGTTATAAGAGCTCAAAGATATGATATTTCGGGTGTTAGAAAAAAAGGCAGGCAAATGGCTTTAACATAGAGATACATGATACACATACATTGCTAAATACAGGTATACCTTACTTTACAGCGCTTCACTGTACAGTGCTTCGCTAATACAGCGCTTTGTGGAGCTGAAGTTCAACCTCCAAGGATTTTGAAACAGTGCTGTAATCATTGTGAGATTGCGAGAAAAGTGACTGGCACCATTTTATTATGCGCAGTTCACTCTGTTTACAGTGCTATAGTCTGGCAAATTGTACTACAGTAATTGTCACTATTTTGCAGGTACAGTATTTATTGAATACTAATTGAATACTGTGCTGTGCTAGTGTTAAACGTAACACTATCGCAACAAACATGTTTTCAAGTCTTTAAAGACACTGGCAAGTGAAAAGCTAAAACTGCCTTGTTTCACTTTTCAGGCGGTTTTCCCTTTACAGTTGGGCTCCGGTCTCTAACCCGCTTTATGAGCGGGGTATACCTGTATGTATTTATATGTGTATATATGTATTTACAGTCATATATAAACATATAAAAACATAATTATATATGTACACAAATATAAACATATACAGTATGTAAGTGCATTAGAGCCCTTTGCCATTAAGCAGATAAAACATGATAAAACATATTTATGCAAGATTTTAAATATGTATTTACTGTATTTATTTATTTATAAAATATTTTACCAGGAAGGATACATTGAGATTTCTCTCGTTTTCAAGTATGTCCTAGGTCCACAAAACATTTTATAATGCGAATATGCTATGTTGTTTGTGCAATGGGTGTTTGGGTTTTTTTCAACATTTTTTTTTCTCCATTGACTTCTATGGGGAATGCGCGATCTCAGGTGTTAGGTTTTTTCCCACTTTTTTTTCTCCATTGATCTCTATGGGGAAATACATGAACGCGTACCTGAAAACTTAAGTTAGGTTTTTGTGCTATTCGGGTTAACGCTAGCACAAAATATTTTTGGGGGGGATTTGTAATACGAACGCAAGTCGATAAGCGCAAAAAGGAAAATCCAAGCGGAGTTTTTGCTTACGCAAAAAAATACAGTGCCACTTGTAATCTAGCCCAAAATCTACAAGCTAAGATGAATAATTTATATCCAATATCTATTATAGAAGAAATTATTGCAAATGAGCAATGTATTTTCTATTGATATTCCTATCTTGTGTTTCAGCAAGCAACTGACATTCTTTATTAATAAATTAATGAGGTTAACATTTGTTTTTAAAATAATATGTAGAAACATTTGTACATCACTAATAGTGATCACTGCCTGAAGAAGGCTTGAGAACAGACCTATAGGAGTCTGAAATATTGCCAGAAGGTTTCCTGTTGCAAAATAATTTATCTACATTTTGTAATAGTTTATAATAAATCATATTAGTTTTTCTAGACACGTGCATTCGTTTAGTTAAAAATGCACTTTTGTTAACAAAACACGGATATTCATCTCATTTTCACGAAACAAATATTCGAACGAATGCAGTGAAATTTAAAGGGGCAGTCAACACCAAAATTATTACTGATAGATAACACCTTTACTACCCATTTCCTAGCTTTGCACAACCAACATTGTTATATTAATATATTTTATAATATTTAAACTTCTACATTTCTGCATGTTTTTGAATCACTACAGACAGCCTCTTATCACATGCTTTTTAATTTGCTTTTTACAACAGGAGACTGCTAGTACACGTGGACCGTATAGATAACATTGTGCTCACTTTCATGGAGTAATTTGTGAGTAATTGGCTAAAATGCATGTCAATGGATAATAAATAGCCATGAGATTAGGGGGCTGTCAAAAGAGACTTATATACAAGGTAATAACAGAGGTAAAAAGTATATTAATATAACCGTGTTCGCTGTGCAAAACTGGGGAAAGGGTAATAAAGGGATGATCTATCTTTTTAAACAACAACAATTTTGGAGTAGACTGTCCTTTTAAAGAAAGCAATTGAATAATGTTTTGCGAAAATATTTACCTTGAACGTGCTGGAGAGCTGCGTTAACGTGCTCTTCTTCTTCACAGAGCCTTGGCCGCATTAATAGGAGGCCAATCGCAGTGGCTCCCTGGACCTGCACTAAGGGGAAGATCATCTATTGGTAGGGGAGAGAGATATTGATCCTTTGTGCAAATGTTTCATAGAATAAACCTCATGTGGTTTTGGATACCCCACCAACCTCTTTAGAGGTCCAAGTCTAAACTGATCTGAGAGCTTCACCTATCCTCCCTAAACTGGATATCAGGAAATTGCATAGTAACCACTGGTTATGCAACATCTTATTAAGACAATTCAGTATAAACCAACATTTTGTATAAGTTTATACCTTTATTATAGTTCATATAGGTTTTTCTTTCGTGCTACAGTTAGAGCATACAATTTTAAATAAATTTCCAATTTGCCACTATTATCGAATTTGCTTCATTCTCTTGGTGTCCTTTGTTGAAAAGCATATCTAGATCCTTGGAGCTAGCTGCCGAATGCTGGCTGAACTTGTATGCCCATTTTCATTGGCTTATACATGTGTGCAGCTAGCTCCAAAGGAGTGCACTGCTGCATCTTCAATAAAAGATACTGGGGGAATGAAGCAAAATTGATTAACTAAATTGAAAAATTGTTAAAAATGTGTAATCTATCTGAATCATGAAAGAAACATTTTTGGTTTCTTGTCACTTTAAAAACAAATTTATAGAAAATAATGATAAACTGTGTAAATAGCCTATACTGTAAGCACATACCCATATATCAACATTTCTACATGTTGGTGACCTCTATTTTCAATAAAATTGAATCAGTCATATATATCAATGGCACATTTATTTAATGTTTGAAAATTGTTGGCAGTATGACATAATAGATATTGATACAATGAAAGCTTATTATGATAGCATTTAAAAAACAAAACAAAAAAAAACTATCATTTTGAAAGCTAATTTATACTTTTTTTTTTAAATGACACATGTGCTACCATTAAATCCTAATTCCACACAATAATAAATAGTTATTAAATTGTTCCACTGCACCTTTTTACAAGCATAACAATACTTAAAGTTGAAAGAAATGTGCCTTTGACTTTGCGTATCTCTGTGTGTGTTTATTCCCTGAAAAGACTGTTCCTTTCATTCTCAAGGGTTATAAAAATGGGAATAATTTTATTGGCAATCCTCTAGAATTGTGCTGAGACAAATGGAAACTTGAAGATAAGGATCCTCTGAGGTGAGAACATACAGCTGTTGGGAATTGAAAGAGAATATGACCAATAAAGGAAGTCACTATTTTTCCAGGCCTGAAGTGAGTTATAGGCCGAAGCTTGTGCTGTATATTTATGTAAGGCTACAGCAGGGAGTTTAAGAGAGCGTATATTGCTGAAAGAGCATCATTCACATTCTGCTCCAAACAAAAGGTGGAAATGAAGTAACATCCTGACCTAAGGAGTACTCACAGCAGAATAATAACATTTCAAAGAGAAGGGGGGAGTGTTATTTGAAGGGACATGGGTCGACTTCAGAATGTGGAAATGATGAAGCTTTATTTCAGAATTTTAAAAACAGAAATACGCACTTTTGGAGTCGGAATCAGGAACACACTTGATCCAACTTAACAAGCTCTTTTTGAAAGAGGATCTACTCATTACCCACACTCATAGAAAAATTCAAATATGGATGAATATTTTCATGATAAACAAAACAGTGCTAGGTCGGGCTTTGTAATGATCATAATCATTTTTACTATTATTACATATAAAATACTAATGCTGAGATTATATAGAATTTTATAAAATAATTATCCTGGAATTCATTTCAAGTGTTCATATAGAAGTACGTTATCCGTGAAGCAGAAGTTTAGTTTCAAAACTGGGCACTTTTCCTTCCCAGTGATTTGTCTTTATTAGACATGTGCACAGCTGAAATTTTCAGTTCGACTGAATCTTTCATTCTGAACATTTAAAATACATCTGTATTTTGAATATTCGGCGCCCGTGCTGTTTGTTATTTGTCTCTTTTTAAACTAAACTAATACAGACCATTCATGGAACATTTACATTAGTTTTCCTTAAGGTGAAAAAGTGAAAAATGTCACCTATATCGACCAGTCAACACAATAGATTTGCATAATCAACAAATGCAAGATAACAAGACAATGCAATAGCACTTAGTCTGAACTTCAAATGCGTAGATTTTTTTATGACAATTTTAAAAGTTGTGTCTTTTTCCACTCCCCTTGTACCATGTGACAGCCATCAGCCAATCACAAATGCATACATGTACCATGTGACAGCCATCAGCCATTCACAAATACATACACACTTATTCTTGCACATGCTCAGTAGGAGTTGGGGACTCAAAAAGTTTAAATATAAAAAGACTGTGCACATTTAGTTAATGGAAGTAAATTGGAAAGTTGTTTAAAATGGCATGCTCTATCTGAATAATGAAAGTTTAATTTTGATTGAGTGTCCCTTTAAATACTTAGCTAAGCATGCTGAAGAGCCACACAAGCCCGCTCCTCTCCTTCTCCTTTAGTGCAGGCCCTGGGAGCCTCCTGTTAGCGCGACCGGGCTCTGTGAAGAAAAGGAAGAGGTTAGTGCGAGAACCCATCATGCTTAGGTAAGTATTGTTATCTATTTAAAGGAAACAAATCAATTCTCTTAAATTCAGCATTATTCCTTTGTTTCCTTAAATTTTTTGCAGCATTCGTTTGGATGTCCACCTCTTTAAAAAGAGATGAATACCTGTGTTTTATTAGCAAATGTGCATTTGTCATGAAAATAACACACATGTCTAGTAACATTGTCACATAGTAGATGAGGTTGAAAAAAAGACAGGAGTCCATCGAGTTCAAACTATTCAACTGATTACATTTGTATTTGTTTTTAGTAACATTATTATCGGAAGTATATTTTCCTTTATTTTTTTAAAAACTCCCTCAAGGATAATCATTATTCTGATTACATTTGTGCTGTATAGTAACCAGAAAAAAAATAAAAATAGAACACTGAACAAAATCAAGTAAAGCATCTTTTTGTAAATTAATATTTACATTTCTGTAACTTGGTGATACTTGGCAGAAAAAAATATAAACCAAAATATACCGGGCTAGATTAGGAGTGGAGCACAAATTTGCTCTTTCGCAAGAACGATGTTTGCTTTCCACTCGGTAATACCAGCGCACATAAATGTGCTGGAATTACAAGTTGAGTGCAATGCGAAAGCGACCTCACTTTTGCATTGCATTGAAGCTTTGTGCTCACAAGAGTACGCTTCTATAGGCTCCAATAGGACCCTCATTCTGATGAAAATAGACAATGCACAGAACCTAGCGCACCGAAGGGGGTAAGTTGCACAGCATTGGACTGCAAAGTTTAAATATATATGTATATGAATATATACATATATATTTATGTATTTATATGTGTATATACACATATAAACCTCATAAATATAAATGTATATAAGCATATACATATATATTTACAGTTTTAACACAGCCCATAGACAGCATTGTAAAGGCACATCCCCTCACTTTAACCACTTATAACTGCTTTGTGCAATTATTTAAAAAAACAAAAAAAACAAAGATACTACAATTTTTTCAATTTAATAAAGGAACCTTACACTTTATTTTGGGGCAATTGGGGGACATTTTTTTCATTAACCAGATATCTGATCTCTGGTTAATAAATTTGAGCGCAAAGTGCTACCGTGACCTTGCGGTACCATTAAGCAGCCACTTGTAATGGCTGCTTATTTAACGTGCGCCTGTAAACTGGCAAATTTGCCCATATACAGGCGTACGTTAAGTTAGCAATACACTTGTAATCTAGCAATACATACACTTTATAAAGATGGAAAATGCTTATCTTGTTAAAGGGACATTAAACCTAAAAAAATATTTTATGATTCAAGTAGAGAATACAAATTTAAACAACGTTCAAATTTACTTCTGTTATCTTATGTGTTTTATTCTTTATATATCCTTTGTTGAAGAAATAGCAATACACATGGATGAGCCAATCACACAAGGCATCTATGTGCAGCCACCAATCAGCAGCTACTGAGCCTATTTAGAAATGCTTTTCAACAAAATATATCAAGAGAATGAAGCAAATTACATAAAATAAGTAAATTAGAAAGTTGTTTAAAATTGCATTCTCTTTCTAAATCATGAAAGCAAAAAATTATGTTTCATGCCCTTTTAATCCCTTAACGACCATCACTGTACAGGGTAAGTCATACAAAAACTGGTCGTTAACAACCATCAACGTATCCTGTACCTTTTTTAACACACCGATGCAGAGAGAGACACTTTGTGGCCCTCTCTCCATCGGCCAGCGATGGTGCAATCAGTGGGTGGAAGCCGTTGCAGGGAGGTGGGGGTGGCCATCGCTGGTGTAAACACGTCAGAGGGAGGTGGGGATGCCGGGAGCATGCATGGATGTGGGCATGAGCACGAAGGCGGGAGTGCGCACGGCGGCGGGAGTGGGTGGGCCTACACTATGGAACAAAGTGTAAAGGAAAAAAGGGAGAGAGGAGGGGGGGCAATTTTATCTAAGGGATCTGGGAGGGGGTGAGGGGTTGGTTATTGAGTGGGGAAGCTACATTACAGAAAAATAAATAAAAAATAAATAAAATATTTAAAAAAAGGCTAATTGTATGCAAACTGGGTACTGGCAGACAGCTGCCAGTACCCAAGATGGCGGACAATAAGGTAGAGGGGGGAGGGTTGTTTGGACGGATCAGGGAGGTTGGGGGCTAAGGGGGATCCTACACAGCTCTCTAATTAACCCCTTCACTGCTGGTCATAATACATGTGTGGTGCGCAGCGGCATTTAGTGGCCTTCTAATTACCAAAAAGCAACCCCAAAGCCATATAAGTCTGCTATTTCTGAACAAAGGGGATCCCAGAGAAGCATTTACAACCATTTGTGCCAGTGATCGCATTTGGCGGTGAAATGGTGGCATGACATATACCAAAATGGGCCTAGATAAATACTTTGGGATGTCTACTAAAAAAAATTATATACATGTCAAGGAATATTCAGGTATTCCTGACAGATATCAGGGTTCCAATGTAACTAGTGCTAATTTTGAGGGGAAAAAAATGGTTTGGAAATAGCAAAGTGCTACTTGTATTTATGGCCCTATAACTTGCAAAGAACATGTAAACATTGGGTATTTCTAAACTCAGGACAAAATTTTAGAAACTATTTAGCATAGTTGTTTTTTGGTGGTTGTAGATGTGTAACAGATTTTGGGGGTCAAAGTTAAAAAAAGTGTTTTTTTTGTCATCATATTTTATAATTTTTTTATAGTAAATTATAAGATATGATGAAAATAATGGTATCTTTAGAAAGTCCATTTAATGGCGAGAAAAACGGTATATAATATGTGTGGGTACAGTAAATGAGTAAGAGGAAAATTACAGCTAAACACAAACACAGCAGAAATGTAAAAATAGCCCTGGTCCTTAAAGGACCATGATACCCAAATGTTGAAACACTTGAAAGTGATGCAGCATAGCTGTAAAAAGCTGACTAAAAAATATCACCTGAACATCTCTATGTAAAAAAGAAAGATATTTTACCTCAAAAGGTTCCTCCGTAGCCACATCCCATTGTAAAGGACTTATAAGCAGAAAATCAGTATGTTTGTCCCGGGACAGCTAAGGGAGTGAGCTTCGTGAACACTCATCTTATTTCACTATTCAGTTTAGGGAAGTTTACTATGAAATCTCATGAGAGTTAAGTGAAATCTCATGAGATCACAGTAAAAGAGTTCATGATCTCAACACTGTTGATGCTGATTGGCTGCTGTTCATTTCTTCTTTTTTTGTTTACCTGCAGCTGGGCAGCAGCTGAGTATAACTTTTTACACAGAACTTACTCTGCTGAGCTGAGGAAGTTGTGAGGTAAAATATCTTCCTTTTTTACATAGAGATGCTCAGGTGATATTTTCCTGTTAGCTTTCTACAGTTATACTGCATCAGTTTCAAATGATTTAGCATATGAGTATTATGTCCCTTTAAGGTTAAGAAAATTGAAAAATGGTCTGGTCCTTAATGGGTTAAGGTAATATATACAATTTAATTTAACCAACCCACCTGTTGTTTTTGTTTGATAAATTATAAGCAATAGGTCATTTAAACAAAAAATAAATGAAAAAAAGGAATATAACTCACATCACTTACATTTCAGAGTCTTTCAATCACAGGAGGACCAACTACTAGATCTGGGGACCAAGACCATTATAACAAAACCTTATAGATATATAATTTTCCTAATTATGCCTGCAGCATGATGTCACAAATGACATCACAAAATTGTTTTGAATTGATATTCACCAATGCATAAGTATGCAAGTTAATCACCTCATTGGAATGAGTACGTTCCTTCATTTAAACACTGTTATTAACCTTTCCCCCTCACATTTTGCTTTTCTACTCTGTTCTCTACAAGATGTTTAGGTAAATTAGGCTAAAGCCCTTTTAGAGCAGACAAAGGTATTGGTTTGAACTTTCATTTCTAATTTATTCATGAAGCAGAGAGGGTGAGTCTGGCAGTGCTATGCATCATTCTGTCAAAAGGACTTTCCTTCATCCACAGTACAACTACTGTAACACAGACAAAACAAATCATTTGCCACAGTGCAGGACACGAAGCCAGAAGAAGTCTTGACATTTCAGCTTTTCATATATATTTTTTCATACTTCCTACTAAAAGTAATTTTATAGTACCAGTCACCTTTGGTGGGTTTTTAAAATACACATCCTTTGGTAACAAGTAATTTACCATTCCCTAGAGGGATTCTTGCATTTTTGTTTTTATTCCGATACAAATAGGATTAACCTTTTGACTGCCAGACAGGAAGAATGCAGTTGCTGCATATTGTTCTGCAAAATTATTAGGATCTTGTGTCAAAAAGTGCAATATGATTAGTGAGAAAAAAAAATCCATAGTAAACGTGCTAAACTATTGTACTAAGGAAACAGAACTGGTAGTGTTTAAACATTATAATAAAAATGCAGACACTAACTTACATATTAGGGTAACATTCTGTTCATAAATCTGACAGTTATGCAGTTTCCTGGGCTTTGCTTGCTGTACCTTTGTTCAATGAAAGTGATGACAGCACAGGGCATACATGCATAACAGGGCAGGAGACTGAGAGGGAATGAGATATGATATCATGCCAGTATTTTAATAAGCCAAGGAATCCCCAGTGCATTAGTAGCATTTAATTCTTATTGTATGGCTATAAATATGGAAGCTGAGGTTGAAATAATTACATACAGTATGTGACAGTCCCACTTACTAATACAAATCCAATCTGCTTAGGTTTTTTAATGTATTAAAAATTTTATAAACATTGCAACATTTGCCATAACAATAAAGAATGATTAAAAACTGAAATCTACATTGACATTTAAAAAACAAACTAACAAAAAAAACAAAACAAAAAAACAACAGAATGATATTTTCAATAAAAGGTGCAGGTTTCGCACTGTAACATATGGTGCTCATATTTGAAAAGTAAATCAACTTAACTCGACTATAATATGCAATTATTTCTATTTGCATATTTTTTGTGCTCCCGTGTTTACTTAGCAGGATGTTAGATTACAGTAAATAGCAGAGGATTCTGGGTATTAGACTAGTATTTAAAACCATTTCACGAGTCAGATTCTACATTGGCACTTCCTCGCACTTTCTCTTTTTATGTTTTGTTATTTTGATTTTTGAATAGTGGGGGGGTTCTTGCCATATAAATGACCTTTATTCTCTTTGATTAATAGGTTGTTCTTTTTTTGCCTTTTCCCCCCCTGTGTTCAAAAATTATCATCTTTCATAAACATAAAGGAAATGGAAAAAAAACGAGGCTGGCATTAGCCCTTTTAGTCGTCAGGAAATTATAAAATGCGCATTTGCGGAGTAAGCAATTTTCACAAACTGCCGGCACATCCATCTTTTTAATGAGCCTTGTTTATAACCCGGTGCTATGTTTCTAGACACCTAACCTATTTACATCTTTGGCCCTCTTTAATTAAGAGAAGAACCAGTTAAAAGAAAGTAAAAAGAAATATTAATATGATCTGATTAATTCAGCTAGCGGGAGGTTATGGGGTTCCAAGGTTATTATAACCTATAAAGGCAGTGTATGAAAAGCCCTGTTCATTTATAATTGTGTTAGGTGGAGCAAATTAGTGAGACTTTACAGCTATGACAAAAGACTGCTTTCTGTTCTATCTTACCCCCTACTGGAAGGGCGAAATGCCTAAAGTTAGGCCCCATATTAGGCAAATGAGATCTGATAAATCTTAGCTGTGCACCTAATGAGAATTTCCAGAGTTTTGTTGTGCTAATTTGAAAAGATTATCGTGGATTGATTTTTATGTGTACCTAATGTCTTACTGGACTCTTTTCCTTTTCATTCGTTTATAGCAACATTCTGCAGCATGAGAAAAAATACTGTGCAGAGGGGTGGAGAGGGTAAAAATCTGTATTATTGAAAATGCTACTAAACATAGAAGGTAGAAATCATTTTTATTTCCTGACAAGAAATGTTTAATAGAAACACAATATCACACGGTTATGTTTCTTTACCACTAAACTTTAGATTCAAGATGACAAGAATCTTTTGAAATGCATCAATAAAAATAAGGCAATTATAAAATCGGCTTGTTGATCTTCATCTTACATAATATTTTATAGCCAATTAAGAAATTAATTTGGTAGGACAAATAGCCAGGTCACCATATGAATGAAACAGATAATAGGTGACATTTATCAACTATCATATTGATACACACACACCACACTCGATACAGTTCTCAAAAAGTCACAACATGTGTACAGTATTACATTATTTCCCATGTATTTTCCAAGAAATACATCTATTCCGGATGTCATAATTGATGGGTTTTAAATCAGAATTAAGACAGAATTTTAAATGTACTTCTAATTGCATGTTAAATCTATAACTATAAATGCTTGATATTGTATGTCAGGTGTGCAGTATGTTTGAACTATAGAATATAGTCTTAGATAATTAGTAAAATAATGAATCAGTATTGTGAGACATATTTGTTTTGTCCAAATCTCTCTGTGGAGTTTGCAAACTAATGAATGATTGAGGGGCACAGTTTGACAATGTATTGGTTGAATATTTGCAACACACTTAAAGAGACACTTAAGTCAAAATTGAACGTTCATTACTCGGATAGAGCATGCAATTTTAAACAATATTGCAATTTACTTACAATAACAAAATGTGCACTGTCTTTGTATATTTACACTTTTTGAATGACCAGCTCCTACTGAGCATATGCAAGAATTCACCTATTGGCATTAGTGATTGGCTGATGGCTGATACAGGGGGAGTAGCAATAGACAAAACTGAAATTTTTTACTACTCATTTGAAGTTCAGACTAAGAGAAGTTAGTCTTTATCAAGCCATCAACCGCAAATATGCTGGAATTCCGCAGCATAATTGTGGCGAGCCTGATTCGACCTAGTTATCAAAGCCTACAGACCAGCAAAAGTTGAAATTTGTGACGTAACATACGATCCGCCGGTCTCAATCCGACACAGATCGATGCTTACGTCATTACAGATGTTCCGAATACACATTCTGCACTATCTGACAACTTTTGCAAGTTATCAAATTTCTAACAGGTACGCTCGCCACTATTCCGGCTCAGCATACCTGGTTTTCAATCCGCCACCCTGGAGGCCGCGGATGCCATAGGAATTAATGGGAGTCTGAAAGCAGCAAAATCTTATGTTCGATGCTGCCAGATATCCCATTGATTTCTATGGTAGAATAAAAGTAATGTTTGCACCTAACATCCTAACATAAGCCCCGAGTCTAAACACCCCTAATCTGCCACCCCCGACATAGCCGCAACCTACATAATGTTATTAACCCTTATCCCGCCACTCCCGAACCCACAGCAACTAAATAAATATATTAACCCCTATCCCGCCGCTCCCCAACACCGCCGCAACTAAATACAATTATTAACCCCTATCCCACCGCTTTCAGAGCCCACCGCAACTAACTAAATGTATTAACCCCTATCCCTCCACTCCCGGAGCCAACCATAACTCTAATAAAGATATTAACCCCTATCCCGCCGCTCCCGGACCTCTCCACAATTAAATAAATGCATTAACCCCTAAACCTAACAACCCGCTAACTTTACATTAAATATTAACTCATCAATATTTTATAATAAATTTAAACTTACCTTTAGAATTAAAATAAACTATATTAAACTATTAATTAACGTACCCTAACTATTATCCTACAATTACATTACAGGGAGTGCAGAATTATTAGGCAAATGAGTATTTTGACCACATCATCCTCTTTATGCATGTTGTCTTACTCCAAGCTGTATAGGCTCGAAAGCCTACTACCAATTAAGCATATTAGGTGATGTGCATCTCTGTAATGAGAAGGGGTGTGGTCTAATGACATCAACACCCTATATCAGGTGTGCATAATTATTAGGCAACTTCCTTTCCTTTGGCAAAATGGGTCAAAAGAAGGACTTGACAGGCTCAGAAAAGTCAAAAATAGTGAGATATCTTGCAGAGGGATGCAGCACTCTTAAAATTGCAAAGCTTCTGAAGTGTGATCATCGAACAATCAAGTGTTTCATTCAAAATAGTCAACAGGGTCGCAAGAAGCGTGTGGAAAAACCAAGGCGCAAAATAACTGCCCATGAACTGAGAAAAGTCAAGCGTGCAGCTGCCAAGATGCCACTTGCCACCAGTTTGGCCATATTTCAGAGCTGCAACATCACTGGAGTGCCCAAAAGCACAAGGTGTGCAATACTCAGAGACATGGCCAAGGTAAGAAAGGCTGAAAGACGACCACCACTGAACAAGACACACAAGCTGAAACGTTAAGACTGGGCCAAGAAATATCTCAAGACTGATTTTTCTAAGGTTTTATGGACTGATGAAATGAGAGTGAGTCTTGATGGGCCAGATGGATGGGCCCGTGGCTGGATTGGTAAAGGGCAGAGAGCTCCAGTCCAACTCAGACGCCAGCAAGGTGGAGGTGGAGTACTGGTTTGGGCTGGTATCATCAAAGATGAGCTTGTGGGGCCTTTTCAGGTTGAGGATGGAGTCAAGCTCAACTCCCAGTCCTACTGCCAGTTTCTGGAAGACACCTTCTTCAAGCAGTGGTACAGGAAGAAGTCTGCATCCTTCAAGAAAAACATGATTTTCATGCAGGACAATGCTCCATCACACACGTCCAAGTACTCCACAGTGTGGCTGGCAAGAAAGGGTATAAAAGAAGAAAATCTAATGACATGGCCTCCTTGTTCACCTGATCTGAACCCCATTGAGAACCTGTGGTCCATCATCAAATGTGAGATTTACAAGGAGGGAAAACAGTACACCTCTCTGAACAGTGTCTGGGAGGCTGTGGTTGCTGCTGCACGCAATGTTGATGGTGAACAGATCAAAACACTGACTTAATCCATGGATTGCAGGCTTTTGAGTGTCCTTGCAAAGAAAGGTGGCTATATTGGTCACTGATTTGTTTTTGTTTTGTTTTTCAATGTCAGAAATGTATATTTGTGAATGTTGAGATGTTATATTGGTTTCACTGGTAAAAATAAATAATTGAAATGGGTATATATTTGTTTTTTGTTAAGTTGCCTAATAATTATGCACAGTAATAGTCACCTGCACACACAGATATCCCCCTAAAATAGCTATAACTAAAAACAAACTAAAAACTACTTCCAAAACTATTCAGCTTTGATATTAATGAGTTTTTTGGGTTCATTGAGAACATGGTTGTTGTTCAATAATAAAATTAATCCTCAAAAATACAACTTGCCTAATAATTCTGCACTCCCTGTAAAGGGACAGTCAACACCAGAATTGTTGTTGTTTTAAAAGATAGATAATCCCTTAATTACCAATTCCCCATTTTGCATAACCAACACAGTTATAATTATACACATTTTACCTCTGTTATTACCTTGTATCTAAACCTCAGCAGACTGCCGCCTTATTTCAGTTCTTTTGACTGACTTGCATTTTAGCCAATCAGAGCTTTCTCCATAGTAAATTCACGAGCATGAGCTCAATGTTATCTATATGAAACACATGAACTAATGCCCTCTAGTGGTGAAAAACTTAGATTAGAGGCGGCCTTCAAGGTCTAAGAAATTAGCATATGAACCTCCTAGGTTTCAACTAAGAATACCAAGAGAACAAAGCATAATTGGTGATAAAAGCAAATCCATTCTATTGGCTGATTGGAATAGCCAATAGAATGCAAGCTCAATCCTATTGGCTGATTGGATCAGCCAATAGGATGAAAGCTCAATCCTATTGGCTGATTGCAACAGCAAATATGATTTTTTCCACCTTAATTCCTATTGGCTGATAGAATTCTATCAGCCAATCGGAATGTAAGAGATGCCATCTTTGATTACATCATTTAAAGGAAACGTCATTTTTCAAGAGACGTCGTAAGAAGAGGATGCTCCGCGCTGGATGTCTTGAAGATGGAGCCGCTCCGTGTCGGATGGATGAAGATAGAAGATGCTGTCTGGATGAAGACTTCTGCCCGGTTGGATGAAGACTTTGGCCCGCTTGGATGAAGACACCTTCCGGCTTCGCTGAGGACTTCTGCCACTTGGATGAGGATGGATGTCCGGTCTTCGAAAACTGTAAGTGGAGTTAGTGTTAGGTTTTTTTAAGGGTTTATTGGGTGGGTTTTAAGTTTAGGTTAGGAATCTTGGGCTGAAAAAGAGCTAAATGCCTTTTCAGGGCAACGGGGAGCTTAGGTTTTTATTTGGGGGGTTTGGTTGTATGGGGGTGGGTTTTACTGTTGGGGGGGTGTTTGTATTTTATTTTACAGGTAAAAGAGCTGATTTCTTTGGGGCAATGCCCCGCAAAAGGCCCCTTTAAGGGCCATTAGCAGTTAACTGTAGGCTACTTTTTTTTTTTTTGGGGGGGGGGCTCTTTTATTTTGATAGGGCTATTAGATTAGCTGTAATTAGTTTAAATATTTGATCATTTATTTTTTATTTTGTGTAACAGTGTTTTTTATTTTGTGTAACTTAGTGTTTTTTATTTTGTGTAACCTAGTGTTTTTTTATTTTTTGTAACTTAGTTGTTATTTTTTTGTAACTTAGTAATTCTTTATTGTAGATTTAAATAACTTGAGTAGGGTTAGGTAAGGTTTTTAGAAATGTAATATAGTTAATTTAATTTATAGTTTAATGTAATTTTAATATAATAGTTAGGGTAGGTTAATTAATAGTTTAATATAGTTTAATGTAATTGTAGGATAATAGTTAGGGTAGGTTAATTAGTAGTTTAATATAGTTTATTTTAATTCTAAAGGTAAGTTTAAATTTATTATAAGATAGGGATTAGTTAATATTTAATGTAAAGTTAGCAGGTTGTTAGGTTTAGGGGTTTATTGCTTAATTTAGTTTATGGCGATGTGGGGGCTGGCGGTTTAGGGGTTAATAGGTTTAGTAAGTGGTAGTGATGTGGGAGGCCAGGGGTTTAGGGGTTAATACATTTATTTAGTTGCAGAGGGGTCCAGGAGCAGTGTGATAGGGGTTAATAACTTTATTAGAGTTGCGGTGGGCTCCGGGAGTAGCGGGATAGGGGTTAATAACTTTATTAGAGTTGCGGTGGGCTCCGGGAGTTGAGGGATGGGGGTTAATAACTTTATTAGAGTCGCGGTGGGCTCCGGGAGCAGAGGGATAGGGGTTAATAACGTTATTAAAGTATAGGAGTTAATAACTTTATTAAAGTATAGTGGCAGTGTTTAGTGATAGGGTATAAATAAATAAATAAAGTTGGGAAAAAGCCGAATAGCAGTGAGATCGATGACTGTTAGTTAACAACAGTCCGCTGCTCATCGCCCCGTACTTGGTGCGCGTCTTTTTGACAGTTTTTTTTTATAAATAAGGAGAGCATATTCAGGTCCGCGGCCGCAATGTTAGGCGATGTTAGGCGAGCATATTAGTGCTGTCGAATGCAGCACAGTTATCAGTTTGATAATTCGGCCTCTAAGTGCTATTGCATTGTCTTTATATCATGCATTTGTTGATTATGCAAATCTTCTGTATTTACTAGTCCTTTAATAGTCTATATAGTAAGACTAACTGGTGAAATGTACACCAGAAATATTAGATGTGAACTTGACAAGTTGACAATGTTCCACAACTTTGAATGGGTGTTTAGAATAGTAAGACGTTTTGATAAATAGGCACAGTTTGGGAGATTTAAAGAGAGTCCAAACCAGAGCAGACTGGGAATGGAGTATAGTAACAGGTACTGGAAGAACAGATTGTTCAGGATTAGAGCAATCCAAAAGCTTGCTTACACACAGATCAGCATGGAATTTGCACACACACAGGATCAGTGAAACTAAAATATTGTAATAATTGAGTTCAATGGTTCAACACTTAAGGCAGTACTTGATCTCTGGAACAGTGAAACTGGAACAAGAACTGTTGCAACACTGCAGAGATGTGTGCAAGCTGTTGAGATGGAAAAAGAGGTTGATGACACACTTGAATTTCATAGCTCTTATAATGATTCTGAAATAAGTTAACAGCAAAACTGGTACTATGTGTAGTAGCAGACTGGAACTGCAGATATGGAGCAAGACTTTGTAGCATACTAAAGAATAATAACATTGGTGAAATATTGAATTTTTTTTAAAGGAGAGTTGAAAAACAGTTTCTGACATTCTGGAACAATGCAGCTAGAACAAAACGTACCTAAGTATAGAGAACACACAGCACAAAGTTGCAGTATGGACTGGATTTACTTAGGGCTAGATTACGAATGGAGCACAAATTAGTGCACATTTAAATATATATGAATATATATATATATATATATATATATATATGTGTGTTATTATGTGTATATACACATATTTACACATAAATATATATGTATAAAAGCATATACATATATATTTACATTTGCAGCCCATCGCTGCACAAATTACTCCCTTCACTGCGTTAGTTCTCATGCCATGTCTGACGGTAGTAAATAAAAAGTTATTCCAGTTCTGCAAATAAAATCTATTCAGTAGGGGGGACGTGTCAAAGCCGCAGCCATGTCCAGACGTGCTTTTTGGTTGCTCTACAGTTAATCCTAAAATAATCTGAAAATCCTGAACCCTGTCTTTGAAATATTGTTGACTCTTTTTTCCTAAGAAGGGGTCAGTGCTACAATGATGATACTTCCAGGTATTATCCCTTATAAGGAGATCCTAGATTGCTGAGACGGCTGGCTGTGGCCTATACAACTATTTCATTATCTTCCCCCCACCGGTTCATGGACTGTTTGGGTAGAGGGCTCACATTCTAATTTCTAATTTGCCCCAATTTAACCACCTCAAAAAAAAAAAAAAAAAAAGAAACGGAAAGCCAGATTGTCTACACTGTCTAACTATGGAGGACAGTATTGAAGCCCTTCTGCATTTACTTAGCCTCAAGATGGACGACCACTTTGCCTCTCTCAGAACGGAGCTGAGACTGGAGAGGGCAGATGTCGGAGAGGAGCGCATGATCTCAGGCTCGGATCAGGCTCTAACTACATTGATAGAATAGATAGCCATTTACAGACTTTACCCACCTAGTCCAGATGGAGCTGACTGCGTTGATGGGCCAGCTAGAGTCCTTGAAAAGATTCCGGTTTCAATTGATTGTGAGACTGGAACTCGCTCCTACGATGGTAACTTACCTGATACTGCCGAGCCGATACCGGACCCTCTGGTGATTTGGCCTGTTAGGAAGCCACAGCTAGACCAGTATTTGCAGCGATCTGGAACTTGTTGCCTGGGGAGTGCACTGTTAACATCTTTACACTTGCCCTCCCCACCTACTTTCTTTCCCTACCGGATCTCTGAGGCCTTGAACAGGGAACTTTACAAGCATTCACATCCTTATCCTCACTTCTACAGAAGAATTGGCATTGGATGAGTAGTTCTATCCCACGGAGCATTCTGGGTTCTTCAGTTCAGATTCAGGATGGGTGACTTTCTCCTTTTTGGTTTACATGATTACTACAATGCTGCACAGACATTTTTGACGACTTTGCAGTCTGAACTTTGGGACTGAGCAGTATATTACATTAATCTCTGATCATAGTTTTATTAAATCCTCTACACTTACAATTTTTTTTTTCTCTCTCTTATATAGCAAAGATGGGGGCGATGTATGAGCCATTATCTTCCTACTCAGTGACCTAATTTGGGATATCTTTTAGGTTTTAGGCCTAGTAATTATTTATATCTCTTGTGAGGGGTAAGATTCCCAGCCATCGCTCTAGTATCTAAAAAGAGGTCTCTCACTGGAACAATGGCCCTTATTTTTCATTTTGCATTTTCTAATTAACATATACTCTAAAGGTCTGGTGTCATAGACTCTCAATGCCAGCTCATAACACACATTGCATATAGATTTTGACTGAGAAGCTAGCTTTTGCAGAAATCTTATATTGGAATGTACTGACTTATGAAACCTGTATATATTCTTATGATAGAAATTTGCTTTGATCTCAAAGTCACATAACCTTATTACTCCTTTTTACAACTGTTTCCTATGATGATGCTACTCTAACCCTCTTGCCAGAATTTATTATAGTGTTTTTGCAGGTGTTTGCTCTCTAACAAGAATTCCTAGATATTTTTTCTAAGGTACATGTATACTTAACAGGTTTATTAGCTGGATCCTATACTGAGTCATGTGGCCCCTACTTAAGATTTGTAGCATCACCACTGAATGGCACCTTATTTTGGGGTCTTACACCTTAACCCTACACCTGACCTATGCCCCTACCCTAGCACTTTAAAACTCAGATTTTAGTGTCTATCACTCATATGCCCTTTGGCTTAGCCTCTACAAATTTGGCTTTCATACTCTGCACCCGCATCTCTGTGCTGCTCCCACGAGATAATTCTGCACACGTGGGTTGGTGTTCCCCTCAGCTAGTTCATACCAAGTTAGATTGGTTATACACTATCAGGGAAAGCCTTTCTAAGTTAAATCCTTCTCCTATTTATTATGGGTTCTAGAGTTTGCATAAGGACCCAGTAACTAGAGAAAACTTATGTTGGAATGTACTGATTCATGGAATTTGTATATGTGTTTATGGTTGAATTTTGTTTTGATTTAGAATGTTGCATAACCTAAGTTTCTCTCTTTTCTGCTTGAGATCTGTGCTGAGGCTACCCCAATCTACAACTCAGCACTTATTATGTTGTTTTGCAGGAGTTAGCTTATTAATAAGAATCTAAGGTACATATCTCTTTAACAGGTCTACTAACTGAATCATACACTTAGCCTTATCTCTCCTACTTTAGAGTGGTAAGGTTCCCACTAAATTGCACTTTTTTTTTCTTTTTTTTTTTTATCAGGTTCCACTCACAAACCCCACGTATGACCTTTTCCCCTACTCTAGTACTTCAAAATTCAGATAATGGCGTTGCTTAGCCTTAATACTCAGCGCTAACTCATCTGTATGGCTCTCATAGGATAATCCCCTGCACATAGTTTAGTTTAACCCCCCTAGCTAGTACTTTCTGAGTCAGATCAAGTATGCATTATCAGATAATACTTTTCTAGGCCAGCTCTCCCCTATCTATTATAGTGCCAATATTTTAGAAACAGTTATAGCTTTGATGCCTGTACAGGTTCAGAGACAACCATGATTTCTCCTTGAGGAATCATTTACCCACTTTGCAATTTATTATAGTACATCTCCACCTTATCCTACCCTATATAACTAAGTTTAGACATCTCATTAGAGGTATTTGCAGCAGAAATAGTAAGGTTCTTATGCCACTTTATAGATCATTAGTTAGGCCTCATCTTGAGTATTGTGTGCAGTTCTGGAGACCATATCTTCAGAAGGATATTAACAAACTTGAATCTGTGCAAAGGAGGGCTACCAAAATGGTACATGGTCTAAAAAATAAAACTTACCAGGATAGGCTCATTGACCTAAATATGTATAGCTTAGAGGAGAGAAGGGAAAGAGGTGATATGATAGCAACTTTCAAGTACATTAAAGGGTTTAGTAAAACTGAGGCTGTGGGTATTTTACATAAAATGGAAAATTCAAGAACAAGGGGTCATGAGCTCAAGCTAAAGGGTAGTAGATTCAGAAGTAATTTGAGGAAGCACTTCTTTACAGAAAGAGTGATTGATTTATGGAATAAACTTCCTCAAGAGGTAGTAGCAACAAACACTGTGGGGGACTTTAAAAATGCATGGGACAAGCATAGGGCTATCCTACGAACTAGATAAGTTTATACTGTTAGGTAAGGTCGGGCAGACTTGCTGGGCCTATGGCTCTTATCTGCCGTCAATATCTATGTTTCTATGTTTCTATGTTTCTCACGCCATGTAGCAATCACCTCTACCCCTCAATAGCCATTACCTTACACCCCCTTCTTAGCCCCTCTACTTCTATATGACAAATCCTCCCTAAAAAAGACTTTCAGTTGCCAATCTCTAGCAGCAGCCCTTACCCTCAACGATATATTTTCAGAATACCGGTTAAAATACCCCCTCGTCCCTCTTTGAGCGGCTCTTGCCCGCTGTACCCCTTTACCTTTTACCCAGATCACTAACTAAGCTCACTATCTATTTCTTAGACTATTACATATCTGAGCTTTAGCTACCACAATATAACTTACATCATAAAAACTGAGGCCATTTTTAATTGGACTTAACATTATACTAGTAAATTGTAATATAATATTTATTTTATTTTTTTCTCTCTTAAGTTATCTCTGTTGAAACCCACTTATAATGTACAATACATCAGGTTGGCCCACTAGGATGATGTGATGTATATCTGATTTTTCTCTTTCTAGTGCGCCAATAGGATACCTATACTGTCAATTTTTATGTCAAAAAGGAGTCACAACTTCTCTCATTGTTTAAACAAAAAAAACTATGGTCTCCTAGATTGTTATAGTCCTGTTGATTTCTGTATGTTTGCAAACTTCAATAAAAAACCTTTATTAAAAAAAAATAAAAAAAAATCTATTCAGTAAACAGATTTAGGGCTAGATTACAAGTGGATCAGTAACGTTAAAGCAAACCCGAAATTGTGCTTATATTACAAGTTGAAAGTAATCACGACTGAGCAAATGCAATCGGATTTTATATTCAAACATTTTGTAGGATTTAAAAGTTGCATAAAGGGTTTGGGCTTAAAAAAAATGCACTAAACACAACATTAATACATTATTATAAAGTGATATACTGAAAAAAATCACCTACACAGTGTGTTTGTAGAAGGAAGTGTTGATTCACAGAGATTCCCATGAGATTTCACTGCATGAACCTCACGATTTACTCAGAAATAGTGGCTCCTGTGTCTGGTAAAATATTTCACATTGGTGTAGTGCTTCCAAGCACCATGCTAAAAAAAGTGTAGGTACTCACAGAATAATACTGGATAAACAGTTCCTTATGGTCAAGAAAGTGTTCACTGGTTCTTTATATTTAAAAAGCAACTTAATTTAGCTCATAAAGAGCCGGTGAACACTTTCTTGATCGCAAAGGAACCATTTATCCAGTATTATTCTGTGAGTACCTACAATTTTTTTTGCATGGTGTTTGGAAGCACTACACCAATGTGATATATTTTACCAGACACAGGAGCCACTATTCCTTGATGAAATTTCTGAGGAAATCGTAGGGTTCATACTCCTGGGACTCTTTGCGACTGTTGGAAGACAGCGGTTCTAACCAGAGGGGAGTGCATATACGTATTTTATATATTTTTTGTTTACACGATTTAACCCCTACATTACTTAACGCCAAAACTGTGACAACCCCGATCGTAAAGCCCTTGCTAAACTGCTTAACCCCATAAACTGCCACAATCCCCATCGCAAAACCCCACTGCACTTATGTATCCCCTAAACCACCACGAGCCCCATCACAAAAGACCCCCTAATATTTTAACCCCTAAACCTCCACAACCCCCATTGCAAATACACCCCCTACTCTATTAACCCCTAAATGGGCGCATAAATAAAAAAATCTATCTATGACACTCCAAGGCCCTCCACCTAATTTTTTTCCTAACTGATCCTTTCAAAGTTAATTAAACCTATCCAGCCCCAGACTAAGCATAGGGCATACAGGGCATTTGCCCGGTGGGTCGGGGACAGTTCACTTATTCAATAGTGGCATTCCTACATGGAACCCAGTTGTGCCTGGGTTCTAACTGCATCATATTTGACTTCACTGTGTGCTCCCCACCAAAAGAAATCTCACAGTGTACAGAAAGTATATGAATTTACCTTTATGGTGGCAATGCTTCCAAGATGAATTTTGTTGCATAGTAAAACATTCCTACATTTTTGTACAGGAAGACTGTGCAAGTTCATATTCTCTGGTGTGGACTAACCAAGATAGAAGAACAGCCACAGAGAAGCAGCTCCTTTTGATGGTGCTGATTTTTGTGTTGATAGGGATGACTGGGTAGGCTTTTGTGTGCATGTGGGTGCCTGTGGATGTCTGTGTGTGTTTTTTCTCCTTGATAGTGAAGCTAGTGTGTGATGCCAAGTGCTCAGGTGCCGTTATTTTGAATGACTATGTCAGGGTACCAGGAATCAGACTGAGACGTGAAATGCAAAAATAATCACACCTTTTTTAATAATAACAAAAAAATAATGTGTCTAAAAAGCAAAACGACAAGCCAGGAGTCAAAACCAGAGCTGGTAGTCAGACGAGCCAGGTCAGGATCCAAAGTGAGTAGTCAGACGAGCCAGAGTCAGAAACAAAGAGAAGACCAGAATCAGGAACAAACCAGGGATCAGAAACCAGAAGGGACATCTGCCAAGCCAGGTAAACACAGGAACTCATAAAGAAGTCTGAACAAACGCAAGGGCAAAAGCATACTGAACAGAGGCCCTTTAAATAATAAGTGATAACATCATAATTATGGGACTGCAACCTGTCTTACACTGATGATGTTAACCAGTTTGGCCACAAGAGGGCGCCTAGGTGAGTGAGCAGCATTACACACTCTGCAGCAGATTCGGTGAGAGAGGTGAGTAAAATTGCAGCCAGCAGCAAATAGCAATCAAAGCAGGGTGAAACCCTGACATACTATGACTATACCGGCTGATGAGCAATGAGTGGTTGCTTGTTTTTTGTTTTTGTTTTTTATTACATTTCCCTTTTTAAAGTTACAGAATATTTTTTGTAAATTAAACTAGTACATTAAACGTTTTGGTGTATAGTTAAAGGGACAGTCAAGTCCAAAAACAACTTTCATGATTTAAATAAGGAATGTAATTTTAAGCAACTTTCCAATTTACTTTTATCACCAATTTTACTTTGTTCTCTTGGTATTCTTAATTGAAAGCTAATTCTAGGAGGTTCATATGCTAATTTCTAAAACCTTGAAGACTGCCTCTAATCTGAATGCATTTTGACCACTAGAGGGCATTAGTACATGTGTTTTATATAGAAAACATTAAGCTCATGCACGTGAAGTTACCCTGGAGTGAGCACTGATTGGCTAAAATGCAAGTCTGTCAAAAGAACTGAAATATGGGGGCAGTTTGCAGAGGCTTAGCTACAAGGTAATCACAGAGGTAAAAAGTGTATTTCTATAACAGTGTTGGTTATGCAAAACTGGGAAATGGTAAATAAAGGGATTATCTTTCTTTTTAAAAAACAAAAAATCTGGTGTTGACTGTCCCTTTAAGTAACAAAAGGCAAGGGGAAGGGTCTATTTTTGGTGGTAAGGCTTCTGCATAGTTACGCCAACCGGCTTTTTAACCTTCTTAAAAACAACCACTGCTAACTTATTTGGGGCTAGATTACGAGTGGAGTGCTAACAGTTATATACGAGCGAAAAGGGATTTATCGCAGGTTTTACACGTTAAAAGTATTACAAATTGAAAATAAATGTGATCGATTGCGCGCAATTGAAGTTAACATGTGTTGGATAGTGCGACCTCAGACCTTTGGTTAACTGTTTTATGAAACAACAAAGTGCCACAAAAAACATCAAAATGTCAGGTGTTGCAAAAAAGGCATACAGAAGGCTTTAACATAGAGATACATACATGTCTAAATATGTTTATGTATGTATGTGTATATACAGAGAGAGAGAGAGAGAGATGTGTGTGCACATATATATTTATGTATTTATGCCATATATTCATATTTAATAATGTGTTTATGTATTTACTGTAAAACAAATTACATTGCAATGATCTTTACATAGGGGAATATGTTCTAAGTATTTCTAAACAGATATTCCTATATGTATCTGTATATATCTATACCTATATATAGTCATCTATATGAAGATATAAAAGAAAATCATATATATGTAGAAATATGCATTTATGAATAAATAGAACACCTTCTATATGAAGAACATTGGAATCTGAAATATTGATATTACTTGAGAAAACGCAATCGGGTTTGTGTGACCTGTTGTTTTTTTTCTCGTTTTTCAAACTCCATTGAAGTCTAAGGGGGAATATGTTAATATGGTCGGCTTTTTGCGTGTGTCGGGTTATTGTGGGAGCAAATCTTTTATTTTTCAAAAACTGAAATCTAGCAAGGTTAATGTGTGAGCGGGAGCCCAAACTACAGCTCCACTTATAATCTAGCCCAAAATGTAATTCTCCATACTTTTATCATTTAATGTGTTTGCTTTCTCTGCAATTTAACCTTTTGTATATAAATAAATAGATAGATAGAAATATAAATATATACATAAACATACACATTTATATTTTGCATGTGGTTTTGTTTCAAGGGCAAAGGTTTTACGCATATGCGGTCTAGTAGCTTGTAGTAATCATTGTCTCTTTTCCATTTGTAAATGAGAAGGTTTAATTGATTGTTCAATAAATTATCACTTTAGAAATCATGCTGGGCATCCAAATAAGCCACCAATCACCATGTTAACAAACAAGTAGAAGTGGTTTTCAATATCCTAAACACTGGCTTTACACTAGGTGTGGCAATTAGATTATTGATTTAAGCAAATGGATTGTTAATTATTCAATAGGTTCCACTTCTTGTCTTAATTAACTTACAGCTCATTTAAATCAATATGAATGGTCTCTAGAGAAGCTTTGCACTCAAGTTTCACCACTTGTATATTTTGTTTTTAGCCAAGAAATGTCAGCAACAATTTTAAGAGTTTATGCATTGATGCAGGCTTCCTTTTCATAAATATTGTCAAGCAGATTTACTATCCTTTTTTTACAGATTGCGAATTTTGAATTAATTGTAATTAAAAATCCAAATATTAAACAAAGGGATACTGTAATCAATTTTAGGAGAATACCCAGAAATAGGTCATGATATTAGTTGTTAATCTCTTAGAATATAATCCTTTCTCCTTTAACAAAATGTAATAACTTTGATGCATAGTCACACATGGTATGGTTTACCATAAGGTGTAAGAAAAATAGAGACTTGAGTTTTGACCTTTTTTTTCTGTCCATTATCCTATAATCAATCCTAATGATAATGTATATGCTTGACATTTATGCATACCTTCTAAATTATCCTACAATATTCTGGATGATTACGATCAGGAGGTTTCTTTCTCTGCCCCTATTTTCACTATGTAATTTTTAAAAATTATTTTATTAAAAAAACTTTCTCATAGACATAACAGATGCCATTCAGCAATACCCGGACCTTGTACTTGAACCCTCAGACTCCACTTTGAGAGGATCCATGCCTTACTCCCTTTCACCAGTGCTCTAGTTGAGATAACATAAAAATCAGGCCTGTTAAGGGTACTTGAGGACTGGAGTTGAGAAACACTGAACTACACCAAGGGGCCTATTTATCATTGCATCAATCTCTACGCATTCGCTCAAGTCAATACGCTCGCCAGGCATCGCCAGACATTGCTGCCGTGAATCTACATACAACGCCCTTATTTATTAAAAAGTCTGTCAAAAACACGATTGTCAAGTACGGACGCCTGTCAAGCACATTTCTTTGAAGCTAATCTTTTATTTTTTATCTGTTAATGTCCAAGAATGTCCAAGAAATAGCTATATTTATACCTGAACAACAATATCACATAGAAAGTTATTTTCTATGTATTTGTTTAACAAAAAACTGATATATAATATTTCCACATAAATTAATGTGTATTTGTATTTCTATAAATCGTTATATGCCTATCCCAATTTTTTTTGTTTTTTTTAAATGATTATTAATGCTAGAATTTGTACATATATTCTCTCTCTCTCTCTCTCTCTCTCTCTCTCTCTCTCTCTCTCTCTCTCTCTCTCTCTATATATATATATATATATATATATATATATATATATACATATATATATATACATATATATATATATATATATATATGTGTGTGTGTGTCTTTGTGTGTATAATGTAGAAAAACGAGCAAAGATCCTGGAGGTTATATTAAAAATCTACTTTATTGAAAACTGATTAAAACATGAAATGGCACACAAAACAAGGTAGCAGCCAGGTGTGTTTTTGTGTATGTCAGAAATCTTTTGCAAACATATTTACATGTCCCTAAATTCCTTTTTTTGTTCTAAACAATGTTGTCTTTCATATCTCTGTGTTTATTTATACCACTATATGTATATAGTGTAAATGTATTATTATTCATGAATAACTGCAAATATAACATGTAATCAGAGTATCATATGTATTTATTTGCAAATGGATATTTCAAGAGCTGGGACAATTTTCTCTCTGCAACTGTGTAACCCCTCCTGATTGCAGTCAAGTTTTAAACACCACCCCTACACAGGTGTTATAAAATGGGCTGGCATATAAGATGACATTTCTAAATGAAAATTAAATTCAAGAGAAGGAAGAAAAACACTGAAAATAGCATGACAGTAAAGAGGTGATTTTAATTTCTTCTGTATCTGATTCATGACAGTTTAATATTAGGTAAACTATCCCTTTGAGCTATCAGCTTAAGATTTTATTGAATCAAACATCATTCCAATTTTAAAATCATTGTCTAAAATATTACACTGTGTGTCCTAATGTCATCATCAATGTTTAACTTTAATACTAATTTCACATATACATACTTTAAAAGTATAATACACAATGTAACAAATGGCACTTACAAGTTCTGATGAGTGATCACTGACACAAGTATCGAGCAATTTGATTTATTAGTGATAGTAGAAAATGTATATTTAAATAAGTTTGGGTGATGTAATAAATCATGTGATTATGCATTTCCCAATCAAAAGTGGTGGAAACTTTCACTAGTTTGTGGGTTGTTTAGGAGTATTGCATTAAATTTGGTGCGGAAAGTGTTGTGTCAAATTTGGTGCGAAGTGGAGAGTGGCACTTGTATTACATGCCTTAAACATGGCTCAAATAGATTTATCAAACAAAAAAAGAATAAATTAGCTATATTATGTTATGTAGTTATTTCATTTTTATCTCTATAGCTACTAGTGCACCAAGTTTGGAGCAATACTTTGCACCAAATTTGGAGCAATAATATTGTCCCCTTGCTTTGTAATGAGAGACAACTATGTAACATAATCCATAAGTAGTAATGTATTTATTTCATTTTTATCCCTATATCTGCTAGTGCACCAAATTTGGATCAATACTTTGCACCAAATTTGAAGCAATAATATTGTTTGATTTAGAAAAAGTATACAATTTTAATAAAGTTTCTAATTTACTTTTATTATCTAATATGCTTCATTCTCTTGCAGCATTGAACATAACCTATTTGTGTTTTCAGACTCCCATTGATTTCTATGGCATTCGCAGCCTCAAGTGTGGCGGTTTGAACGATAGGTACACTGCGTCGTAATTGACGTGAGCGTACCTGTTGAATGTTTGATAAATTGGGAAAAGGGTCAAATAGAGTTGAATGTGAATTGGAAACATCTGGAATGACGCAAGCATCGATCTGCGTTGAATTGAGATCGCGGGAGTGTATATTACATCACACATTTCAACATTTGACAGTCTTGATGCTTTGTTAACTACGGTGGATCAATCTTGCGTTGAATTTGACGCGGGATTCCAGCGTATTATCAGTTGAAGCTTTGATAAATCTACCCCCAAGTCTCACATTTTTTTTGCAATTTAGAGGAGGTGCATTACATTGGTTACCTTCACTTTTGAAAAGTTATATTTTTTTCCTTTTTTGCGAAAATGTGGCTTCATACTTGTAAAGGTACTATACTTCAACTTCAAACATCAAAAATGTATTATATTTAAGGATTAAGGACTGAATGTCTTCTTCTCTGGTACATTCCCTCTTCCTTTGTCAGAGTGATCTGTTGTTTTCACCGCTTCTATTTCTCCTACACTACTCATCATTTAACAATTTGGTTTGAAAAAGCATAAATAAAACATATCTACAAGATATTGACTCTTGCAAAATCAATACAGATATCAATATCAAATTATATCTACCAGTAAATTACATTAAATATTTTTATAAAAGAATTAATGCCAGTCTATCCTTTTGCAACACATACACACATGGACTTCATTAACCCTGGTAACTCACTAGAAAAAGAAGCACTCACTGTTTAAAATTGGTCTTGTTGTCAATGTTTTTGATTGGCTGTGAAGGCAATATGGTTATGATGTAAGGGAAAAACATTGTGAATTTGCATATTAGATTTGCACTGTTATTTTGCTTGGTGTATTGGTTCCGGTGTTTGTTGATAGACAGCCTTTGTTGTTCATTAAAGGTGCTCTTTTGGTAAAATAGGGATTGAATATATTGACAGTTGTCGAGTTTAGCTGTTTTCGACTCTATTGATCTATTTGTTAAAATTGAAAAAAGGACAATCCCATTCTGCCTATATCAGAAAAAAAGTGGAAGGATTGGAATTGCCCCAATAGTCATATGCAATCAATAGTTCAATAAGAAAATACTCTAATGGAATACTTTCATAGTGCACTGTTATGTTAATAATTTAAATTTAAAAGCCCCTGCATTGACTTGATCAGAACTTACAAAGCAATGTTCCTTCCTATACTAAGCAAAGTTTGGCTGCTTTTTATATTTGTGACCAATTTAGAAACAAGAATTTGTGGAGAAAATTTTAACAAAATAAACACTAATTCCCTACCGAGAACATAAAGTAAAAAACAAAATCATTATCAATTTAAAACCTTTTTTCCCTGCTCTGACTTTTTGGACATAGTTAATTTTATTATTACTTTGCCAAAAAAAACAAAAATCACTCTGTTGTGTTGTGTGTTTTATTTTACAGAAAAGCATTATTTCACAGTATCATGGTAGATTTTTACACTACATAGATTAGAACATGATATATACATTTAAGATATCTTTTTTATTACTATTATGATTATTAGAATAGTTTATAAGAAAAAAATATTATAGTTTTAAAATTCTGAGAATATTTATAATTTCAAACAGATTTTAGCTCTTTATGTTTTAATAGTATTTGTTTATTTACTTTTTATTTACTTTTATACAAATTTCATAAATAATGGCAAAGTATTAGTACATAAGGTAAATGTAATTTATTTTTTGTGGCCTTTGTAATTAGCATAATTAATTAAATAATTGACCACAAATTAAAGTCTGTATTACTGATCCTCCCTTTCAAATTGATGGATTTCCCAAATTTAGCAGAGTTAGGGTCTTTATTGGTTATATTTATTCATAGTGCCTATATTTTTTTTTAATAAAGTTTGATTTTACAAACACACACACACACAAATGTATCTTGTGTGTGCACTGTAAAAGAGATGTTGTCTGCATTACACTTACATATTGTCCCCATCCAGGTAGTATTTAAAGGGCCACTAAACCCAAAATCTTTCTTTAATGATTAAGATAGAGAATACAAATTTAAACATTACAATTTACTTCTATTATTTATTTTGCTTCATTTTTTAGATATCCTTAGTTGAAGAAAAGCAATGCACATGGTGAGCCAATCACACAAGGCTTCTATGTGCAGCAACCAATCAGCAACTACTGAGCATATCTAGATATGCTTTCCAGAAATGAATATCAAGAGAATAAAACAAATTAGATAATATAAGTAAATTAGAACGATGTTTAAAATTGCATTCTTTTTCTGAATCATGAAAGAAAAAATGTGGGTTTCATGGCCCTTTAAGTTTCTATCACACCATAATAGCTCAAGTACACTACTATTGGGATATAACATGTTTATTTGACTATTAACTCTCCAAATAGTAAGTTACTTGCATATCTAGCTGCTGCAAAATTACTTAAAAAATGTACAAAGGAGGTAAAATAGAATTTTATGTTTACACAACCCATGCTACACATTTCAGTTTAAAGAGCTGATTTCAATAATGCATTTTTCTTTTTTTAATATGCTAATGTAATCTGATTGATTTCACTTGTAAAAGTTAATTACAATGTGTTTGTGAGTCCCTAAAGATGATGCATTTAATGTTTATAACCAGGATTATTAAAATGTCCTGTCTCCATTATAAAGCTCCTCTCTCCAGTACTAGAACTAATGGTAGCTTTAAATCACAACATCTTCTCTGTTATACATAACACAAGGGCAACATTGCATAATTTTAATTAATTTTAATTTGACCAGAGCAAATTCATTTTTGTTTTCTAGAAGGACAACTCATTTGTTTTCTCGTCACTTTTAGCTGAACATTAAGTTATCAAATTTATGTGTGTGTACTAAATTATTTTCAATTAATTTGGGCTTTAGGATAGAACAACAATATTTGGTGAATCTGCTATAAATGTGGGTTGCTTAAAATTATCTTATAAGTAACACGTTATTTATATACATACAGAACATACTTAACAAACAATGAGCTAAAATTTGCACAGTTGGTAACAGATATAGGAATTAAGCATTTTATCTTCCTATATAGTTTCAACAGGTAACATGTTTAACTTTGGTCATCAAAAGAGTTTAAAAGTAATCCAATAATATTTTAATAATCACAACAGTTCATCTTTACAATTATCCATTAATATGTGTTTTTTTTTACATTACATTTTATTTTGTGATTAACCTTTCATGATGGATATATATATATATATATATATATATATATATATATATATATATATATATATATATATATATATATATATAAGCTAATGAATAGGCTCCTAGGCCATTTTGCCTATACTTTTACTTTAGGCTTATAATAAAGTTTGTATCAACATATACATAACATTGTTATAAGTGCAAATGTATTGATTCATTAAATGTGATACTTATTATAATGTAATGTTAAATATGAGCTGTTATGAATAATAATAATAATAATACTTATTCTTCTTCTTACATTTTACTTTTAAACTATTAGGAAGAACTGTAGAATATTTTTTTTAATCCAGCTGTTGGTGCATCAATTAAAAAAAACAAAAAAAAAACATATATACACACACACACATATATATATATATATATATATATATATATATATATATATATATATATATATATATATATATATATATATATATATATATATATACGTATGTATAAAAGAGTCAACATCAATTAAGTGGTTAAAACAAAATACTCCATTGCATTTTGGGTTTGTTGTCTGAGGTGCGTGTGAACAAAATAACCTGGAGGCTAAGATATTATACTCTATTGTCAAAAATATATTCAAAAGGGAAATATTATAATCTTGGCAAAATATATATTGTTTTAAGATAAACACCACCGTTACAGTTATTTTAGATCACATATCTATCTTCCTGCATTTCTATTTTGCCATCTCTAAATATGGAACTAACATGACTGAGGTCAAATTTATACTGGTGTCTGACACTAAAGGGTTATCAATGATTATTTACACTCTTTTCCTATTTCCCAAAGCTTAATTGTGTCAAAAATCTCTTTCACAGCATCTTTTCAATTGTGAGAACATAAAAATGACAGGCTTTTTAGCAATTTATTTTATTTTTTATTCAAAGCTACAGTTTCTCATAGGAAAATGTGTACTGCAGCTATCTAAAAAAATGCTTCTGGAAAAAAAAAAGAATTTTGGAGACCACTTAAATCAGTCTGGCGTAAAAAAGCAAAGTTTTGTCAATACGATTCATGCTTTAGGAATCCTACAGGAATTTGAACAGTTTATGACATATTTGTCTTGTTATAGGGCTTTAGAGATATGTATAAATAATATGGGGGGGACAGCTCTGTCGAACTGCCTCAGATTACGTTTTCTGGCTTTCGTCTTGTCACTTTACAGTAAACAGTAGGAGTGATTCCCAGAAAAAAAATGCATATCTAGATATAATGTGTAGATTTAAATTACAAAGGCATGTGTGTGTGTGAATCTTTATTTCTCTAAAGCTATTCATATAAAACAGTAATTTCCAATAAACACTAGAAGTACTAAGTGAAATTAACTTCCATGTTTTATAGAACCACCAATGGGAGCATTTAGTAAAAAATTGTCCCTGCCTGGCAAATCCAGTGAAGCATTCTTGTCTGCCATATTTATATATATATATATATATATATATGAGAGTATTAAGGTATTTTATGTTTATTATATTTTTTAATATTACTTTTATTTAACATTATATTGTTGTGGTGAAGAATAGGTGAATACATGTGTAGACTGTATATTACAATTTACATAATGAAATTTAAAAAAAAAAATAGTTTGCTTTCATCGAGAATTCCAGGAACCCAACTGTAAGGTCTTTAGTTTATGCATTATTCTTCAGAGCAGGTTTTCTAAGTCAGACAGAGAGTTTTCTAAAGTGTAGTGAATCAGCTCCTTAAGAAAATGTTGCTCTATGAAAGATTTGTCTCATTGAAGACATTATTCATCTATGACACTGAAACAGTAAATAATAATTGATGTATTGTTTTATAAAGATTTTCATTAAGTCAATGCACTTAAAAATCTACAGTTTCTAATTCCTGCTCTTAGAAACTCAGTTAACCTATTATTTTTTTAATCTTTCTTCCACAATTATTTTGTATAGTAGGCTATATCTGCCTCATTACTCGTTATCTAAATGATAGAGACGTTGTGTGTGACATTAGTGTAAGCCTTCAGAATGTACGTGTCAGATGTACATGCACACAATGTTCTAACCTTTGTATGCTAGTAAAGCTGCCTGCACAAGAAAAGAATGCACAGAAACAGTTTTGCAAACAAAAGAATATTGTAGTCAAATTTGAAATAGACTGTTGTAAATATGGTTGCCACTTGTCCTCCGCAAAAATACAGGACAATTTGACACCGTACAATGGTAAGTGGTGTCACACAATCCCCCCTAAAAAAACAAACAAACAAAAACAAGCTCGCTTGATTCCATCATGTATATTTTTTCATAACTGAGCAGTAATTTCACTCTTTGGCTGTTAGTAAGATACAAAGGCAGATTAAGGCATATGAACTTTTACATTTAACTATCTAGTATTGTTGTGAAGGTTTTACAGGACAGCCTGCTAAAATATTAGACTATCCCATTGAATACTTGATACATGGCAACCCTAGTTGTAAATTTTAAAGGAACAAAAAATTCCATAGTATGCTAAGGCTGTGCAGGAGCTGCTTAAAAAAGCAAAAAACAGAATTAAAAATGCTGATTTTGCTTCCCCCTTTTGCATCAGGGCTCTTGTTTGTTCTGTAGATATATTTTTTGTAAAAAGGCTAAATATTTTTAAAATTTCAAGACTATGTCAACATATGTGAAGGTGTGATGTTTCACTGACTGATATATATATATATATATATATATATATATATATATATATATATATATATATATATATATAGCAACTAAGGAATATATATATATATTACCTTTTACCTCTTGGATGCCAATGAGGGATGCAGTGAATTATGTACCAATGAGTCACAGCCCTCACTAGCAGAGAAGGGGTTAATTATCTAAGTCTGACAGCATGACATTCTTCTCTTTTTCAGAGAGTGAAGTCCTATAGCACAACAGAGTTTAATAATTCAGGTTCAGCAACGTAAAGTCTTTGACAGACCACAAGAGGTAGCTGCTTGAAGTTTAAACAATATTTTACATGCAGATAATTCATTGCCTCTGTTTGAAGATGATCTGTCTTTAAATGTTTCTCTTTCCTGGAGGTCCAATTCACTCTGCTTGTTCCAGCAAACTCATAAAACAAATATGAAACCTGGATTTAATAACTGTTCTGGGATATTTAAACGACTTTCCTCATGCTTTGAACTTTTATTTTACAGCTGTCCCTTTCACTTGTATTTCCTTTATAGAAAATTTGGCCGAATATCATTCAATTCTTTAGAAAAACACACAAAAAAAAAACCCCACACATAAAAAATGAAGCTTCTCCTGCAGTCCTTATAGTCTAACACATTCCCATCTTTGTATTCTTCATAAAAAGTGACAAATATATAGCTAGGATGTAATTATTTTTCTTTTCTTTTTTTTTTCTTGATTCTTGATTTCTATTTTTATTAACATTTTTGAAATGTTCTTATATTGGCATCCTAGGGGTCAATCACAATCCTTTTGAAAAGTTTATCTATTATTCTTTCTGAGAAAATAAAGTCTATGAGAATTTGTGGAGATATAGCATTTGATTAAAGGGCTATAAAATGTCTCTTTCATTTTTGTAATAATAATTAAAAAAAAAACAGTAAGCAGTGGATTATACTTAATAGAAATAATTTTAAAAGTATTTTTGTATAACTTCATTAGTGAAAGGTCCATAAAGTGGCTGGGGTTCTACAGGGAGAAAACACAACTTTTTTTTTTTTTTTTTTTATTGATTGAAAAGAGGGTCAGGATACACAAAGAAAAAAAAAATGAATCAGGTAATACAATAAAAGGTGGACAAATTTCGTAATTGGTATTAAATACATAATGCTATACCGAGTTCTACAACCTAATCCAATAGTAATTCTTGGAGAAGAAATTGAGAAACCTTTGCCTCCAAACATTTTCATCTTTTTAAACAAACAATAAGCCAACATAGATATAGTGTGCCGATAAAGGAAAAATACAAAAAGTACGAAGAGAAGAGAGAAAAACTGGGGAAAGGAAGAAAAAGAAGAGCGGGAGAAAAAAAAAAAAAAAAAAAAAAAAAAAAAAAAAAGAGGAGGGACTTGGGTTGAGTTCCCCCTCCCCCCCCCCCTCTCCAAGAAACCGAGACCAACAAAAATTAGGTGATTACAACACTGCTAAATTCCCCTCTCCATACAGCATTCTGAATCCATTCAGAATGTTTAAAGGGAGCAATGAGGCTTTTTTGAACTTCCAGTGTATTGGAGAGAATGTAATCTCCCCATTTCCTGAAAAATTTGGCAATTTCTTTTTCAGAGGATATCTGCGTCTCATATTGTTCATAAATTAATTTAGAGTCTAATATGTTCAAAAGAGAGGTGAGCATAAGACCTTTATTAGCTTTCCAGGAAGAAAAAATAATGTTTCTAGCGGCTAAAATTATGAAATTAACAAACTTTATATTTCCCTGCCTATCATCGTATTGCCTTAGAAAGATGATTTCCTCCATCTCCAAAGAAATTTTAAGTTTTAGGATTTTTGAAAGCCAAAATGAGACTTTTGCCCAGAACTGTTTGACTTTGGGACATGCCCAGATACAGTGGATCAAGTTGGCATTTAGGTAGTGGCATCGTGTACATTCATATCTTTGCTTATTATTCCACTTCCCTAGCTGCTCTGGGGTAATATATGTCCTATTAATTAATCTAAGATGAGATTCACGCCAAGATACCAGAGGTGTCGCTGACCAAGCCCTGTCAATACTTTCTTGGATTGTCTTAAGCTCCAATTGCGGGATGTCTAATGACCATCTCTCATGGAGCCGTTCCATGCCATAGACACCTTCTTTACTCGATAATATATTATACCAGTGAGATATGGAAGCTCTACCAAGCTGACGGCGTGACAGAGCTTTAGTTAGTATTTCCCAATTTATGTAAAAATCTGCAAGTGCTGTAGTGTTGAGAAAATGCCTGATTTGAAAATAACCGAACATGTCGCGATTAGGAAGATTATATTTTTCTTTTAAAGAGCCAAATGTGTGAATAACTTGTCTATCTTCATCAATACATTGTGCAAAGAAGGCTAGACCCCCTACCTTCCATCTCGTAAAAATTTCGGTGTCAGAACCTGCGGGGAAGAGTGGATTATTCTGGATTGGTAGATATCTAGAACACTGAAAATTAACATCTACTGCCGTGCATAATTTTTGCCAAGCTATGATAGGATTTCTAAAGGTGTACATAACTTTGAGTAAAGGAGGCCAGTCTCTTTGCCTCATATGTATTAAGGCTTTTAGGCTATACGGTTTAAAAAGGCCAGCTTCTACATCCAGAGGCGTTAGCTGATCCATATCTAATAACCAATCTGGAACTATCTTCATCAAGCAGACCAGATTATAATTATATATTGAGGGAAGAGCGAAGCCTGCATTATCCTTGGATTGAGATAATCTTTTTATCGACATTTTGTGCTTTGTTTTTCCCCATAAAAATCTCCTAAAAGCCGAATTTAATACATTTATATCTCCTTTACGTAGAAACAGTGGGATATTCTGCATTATATACAGAAGTTTGGGCAATGCGATCATTTTTATGAGATTTATCTTGGCGGCTAATGTTAATGTAAATGATGTCCATCTAGAGATATCCTCTAGGATTTTCTTAATGACACCATCGATATTAGCTCGGTACCACTCTTCGGGGCAGTTTGTGACATTAATTCCTAGATATTTAATCATTTTAACCTCCTTAAAGGGCACAGCCCCCAGAGAGTCTCTGGTCTTATTTAGCCACATAATCTCTGATTTATTATCATTTATTGTGTAACCTGAAAATGAACCATATCGCTGCAATATGCTCAGTAATACCGGAATGTTCTCCTTAGTATTGGAGAGGAATACAAGCAAATCATCTGCATACAGGGAGATTTGAATGTCTGTCTCCCCGAGTCTAATCCCCCTGATGGTATTGCGTAATACTATCGCCAGTGGTTCAATACAAAGATTAAAGAGTAGTGGGGAGAGTGGGCACCCTAGAGAAAAACACAACTTAAATACATTTAAAATTGCAGTTACACTCATATAAACACTATATGATAAAAAAGTATTCATATAAATATTAAAAAAAAAGTTATAAAGGTTCAAAGGTATATGGTATGGTATGACAAGGTGTTTGACTGCAAAGGGCTACGTTGTATATATAGATACAGATGTTTAAATATGTGGGTGCTCGGTGTGCTGCAGATAGTGCAGGGAGCTGAGATTTGAGGAGCAGGGTAGAACCAAGAGACAGGGAGGCTCTGATGCAGGTGCATGCATTGGGGGTCTCTGAATGACCTGAAGATGGGGGTTGGTTAGAAATTGGGGGTGTTGGGCCTTGTGATTCTGATATCTTGTGTTTTCCATCAGAAGAGCAGGAGGTGGCTAACGGTACCTCTGGCACTGTTAAGGGTGCCACGGTGACTACAGCGGTTCTGGACCCAGGCGGTGGTTCACTTTTGGTGGATACAGCTTAAAGCGACTTGGAGGAGGATAGCCCTGGTGAAAGTACATCAGCAGGATCTGACACGGGGGGCAAGGGAAGAAAACTTGACTGGATTAGCGCAGCTGCTACACACTTTATCTCCTATTAGGGGGGTTCACTAGGTCAGGTTTGGGTTCCGGGCAGGTAGTTAGCTGAAGATTGCAGGGTGAGCATGGCTTGAGGGCAGGGAATCTGCCCAATTACTTCAACAGGCAAGAAGTGGCAAAGGCACTTCTGGCACTGGTAACGTGGTTCGGTATGGACATCCAAGGCCTAGAAAGAGATCAAGGTCACCTTTAAGGGAGAGGAGACAGTGGAAGGAGCATACATCGCCCACTTGGAGGTGGTTAGAGAGGTCTGGTGACAGGAGCTGACATGGGAGGTCACAGTCCCTGCATTCCAGGAGATCTACAAGGCAGGAGAGCACATGAGCAGGCCATGAGTCTCAGAGGAAGAAACCTCAACAGAGCTTACGCCACAGAGGCCAGTGGGAGGGCAGGACAGCTCGCAGATGGAGGGATGCACGACACCTCTTCAGCAAGGTGAGGTGTCTCTTAATTCATCTATTTGCAGTGTGTCTGCTGGTGTGAGTGGTGAATGGCTTTTGGGGATTTTAGTTAAAGGGCTGCAGGATCTTCTTCATTTAGTTGCAAAGCAATCTGGGGTGGCAGCTGGGGCTCTGGGAACTGCAGTGGAGAAAGCATGGATCTGCCATGGGTGGTTGGGGGGGTGTCAGGCACTTCAGGACAGGTGGGGATGGCGGTAGCGGTTGTGGGATCTTCTTAAAAACCTATTGGGCAGGCACAGGGTATCCTTAAAGGGACAATGTACACTAGATGTTTCTTTGCAAAAATGTTTAATAAATGATCCATTTATATAGCCTATACTGGGTTTTTTGTTTTTTTTAAATGTATAGTTTTGCTTATTTTTAAATGACTATCACCTAGGATACAAGTTTTGCACTATAGAGGGTGCGTAATGAACGCAACAAAAGTTGCGTTATTTCTCCCTCCATATCGCTGCCATTACGAGTTTTGGAAAAGCCGCCTTGTGCGTGCAATATGGTTGGAATGAGCTCCATACCACACAAAATCCAAGCGCTGCTTTGACATGCTTGTGCACGCTTTCCCCATAGACATTAATGGGGAGAAAGTGTTATAAAAAAACTAACACCTGCGATCGCGGAATGAAAAGCTCCATAACGCAACCCCATAAATGTCTGAGGGGGAAAAAAAGTTAAGTTTAAACCTAACATCCTAACAAAAACCCCAAGTCTAAACACCGCTAATCTGCCACCCGACACCAAAATAAAGTTATTAACCCCTAAATTGCCGCTCCCGAAATCGCCGACACCTACATAATGTTATTATCCATAATCAGCCACTATAATAAAGTTATTAACCCCTATTCCCCCACACAACAACATCGCACAAATTATAAAACAACATCGCACAAATTATAATGAAGATATTAACCCCTATTCCGCTTCTCCCCGACATCGCCGCCACTAAATAAAGTTATTAACTCCTAAACCTCTGGCCCACCACATCACTGCCACTAAATAAACCTAATAACCCCTAAACCGCCAGCCCCACAAATCGCAAAAAAACTAAATTAAACTATTAACCCCTAAACCGAACAACCCCCTAGCTTTAAATTAAAATTACAACATCCCTATCTTAAAATAAATAAAAATTTACCTGGGAAATTAAAAAAATCTAAATTTAAAATTTAAATTAAACTAACTTTACTATTATACTAAAATTAAAATAACTATCAAATAAATAAATTAAATTACTCATTAAAAAAACTAACACTACTAAAAAAAATTAAAACTACAATTACAAAAAAATAAAAAATACTAACTTACAAAAAATAAGAAAATACTAAAATACAAAAAATAACAAACACTTAATTACAAAAAAGAACCAAATTAAATTATCCAAAATGAAAACAATTACACCTAATCTAATAGCCCTATAAAAATACCACCCCCCCAAATTAAAAATGCAAAGACCCCCCCAACAGTAAAACCCACCACCCAACCAACCCCCCAAAATAAAAAAAAACTAACTCTAAAAAAACCTAAGCTAGCCATTGCCCTGAAAAGGGGATTTGTATGGGCATTGCCCTCAAATGGCATTCAGCTCTTTTTCTTACCCTGAAAAGGGCATTCAGCTCTTTTAAGAAAAGCCCAAACCCTAATCTAAAAAAAAATAATTTGCTGGGAATATTTACATTATATATTACTAACCCTGTGTAAGCTGCATTAGTGGGACTCAGTGTGAGTTGGAATCATGGGGCAATACTGTTATAATCCTTTTCACCTACACAGTCTATACTTTTGATGAATCAGAGAGTCCGGATTAACTTGTAACCTGCTTTTTCTAAAATGTTTCCCCCTTGCAGTGGCTGTGAAGATATGGCATGCCGAATTGGAAAATAAGAGAGTGATACAGTGGGACTGGTTCTGGATGGCGATACCAGAAGCAGACCAGGAGGGGGTAACATGTCCAGGGCAACTTTGGTGCTTAGATATCCTTGATTGATGGCTTTGGTTATTGGAGCTCTAGCTCAAAGAACGTGGATAGGTTACAAGTTGGTCTTGAACCAATGTCTGGCAGCTTTGAAAAAGTAGTCGGCGGTTTCAAGGGGTGATGAGTTGTGAGTTTTGTTGAAATGGGTAGAGGAGTGGTATGAAATTGGGGTATCTAGGTCTTTGGTTAAAAAAGGGTGGCAGGTTTAGCATTTTTATTTAAACTGCTGGGTCAGGAGGATCTGATAATCATGTTTTTTTGGTTAGACTGGTAGTTAAGAGTGTTTGTATTGGTAAGTAGTCGGTGGATGGGAGGAGACCAGTCATTGTCAGGTATTGTTAGTTTGTTACCAGGAATTTTCCTATCTGGCTTTGAAGTGTTGCTATTTCGTACAGTGTTTGTTTTGACCTTTTTTGGAGCTTTTAGGATTTCAGAGTTATTGTTACAGAATAGAATCTTGAATGGGGGGTTTGCAGTTTGGAGATGTGCATATGTTGGGGAGCATGGTAAGTGGCCACAGAGGTCGAAGACGGATTGTTTACAGAAGGGTATAATGATCAGGTTGTTTGGGATGGGGGGGGCAGTGCTGTTCAGTCGGGATGGTTTTAGCCTTCCTAGCAGTAAGGCCTGCAGTTCAGGGTTCCTTTCAGTTCACGTGGATAGATTTGTGGCTGTGTTCCAGAGGCCTCTGGGAGCGTTGGGGTTGCCTGAGGTGGCATTCGGTTCCCACTCATTTTGGATCAGGGCGAAAACGGAAGCTTATGATAGAGGTTTAGGGGAGAATATGATAAAGCAGATTGGGAGATTGAAGTCTGAGTGCTTTATGAGGTATGTCCAGCTCAATTCATCAGTTTAATTTTGTTTTGTAGTTTTGGCAGGTCCTATGATTTGTTGGATTTTCGGACATTCTTACATTTATTGGGCAAGAAGGGCTGCAGGATCTACAGGCAAAGGAGTTCAGTTAGGCTGGATTGACCCTGAGGTTAAGTTTAAAGGGTTTGGGGTGAGAGGCCTTAGGTGCAGCCATGTTGTGGGTTTGGTAGTGGACTATGCTTGGTTATACAGTCCGCCTTCTATCCTGGTGGCTCATGTGGGCAGAAATGAACTGGCTTTATATCTCAGAAGGATCTGATTGATAATATAAAAACGGGACCTGAGTAGATTAATTCAGTTGTTCCCTGGGCTGGTGGTGGTTTGGTCTGAGATTGAACCCCATGTAGTATGGAAGGCGGCATAGAATATAAAGAGTTTGCAGACATCAAGAATAAAAGTGAATCTGGTGGTTTCGGGTTTTGTGACTAAACTAGGTGGGGTTGGCTTTCACCATGTTGAGTTTGAAGGGGAATCAGGTTGTTGTTTTTTTAGGGAAGCAGGGATACATCTAAATGCGGTGAGGCTCCACCCATCTAAGATGGGATTGAAAAGGCCTAAGCCCTGATGGGTGGGGCTCGGCTATAGGACTTGCTGGGGCTGGTGTTTGATTAATTGTGGGGGGGTGTACATGGTTGGTGATACATCCTGCTGGGAAGAGTGGGAGAGGTGTGGTCTGAGGGCGTGCTTGGCAGAGCTTGATGGCACATGGTTTTAGGTGGGCAAGCACCTGTGGTTTTATGGCTATGTAAATTAGTTATTTATTATATTCAAATTTTCTAATAAAGTTGAGCTGCGGCCTTTTAAACCCCAATGTTCAGTGTTAGTAGTTATTTATTTAATTGTGTGTATATATATATATATATATATATACATATATATTTATATATATATATATATTTATATATGTGTATGTGTGTGTACGTGTGGTTGATTGTGTGTGTGTATTTGTTTGTGTGTATGTATGTATGTGTATTTATGATTGTGTACACATACATAAATACACTTATATACACTTATACAAATAAACACACACACACATATACAGTATAAACCTTTCAGTCCTTCCCAGTCAAACACATTGTTATAAACCAAATCCCTTTAAAACACATTTTTTACATTTATTTCAATAATAAACATTTATTTTACATTTAGGGCCAGACTATAAGGGGAGCGCAAAATATTGCTTTTGCGAGGGCAATATTTGCACTCAACTTAGTAATACCAGTGCAAGCAAATGTGCACTGGTATTACAAGTTAGGTGCAATACAATCTCGACCTCACGTTCGCATTGTACTGAAGCTTTGCGCTTCCATAGGCTTCAATGGGAGCCTCGTTCTCAAGCCGTGAGACACGGCATGAGAACCTAGTGCAGCAAAGGGGGTTAGTTGTGCAGCGATGGGCCGCAGATTTTAAATATATATGTATATGTTTATATAAATATATATTTAGTCACACAATAAAACCACCTTTCTGAAAGTAATTTTTCTACAAGTGTTTTTCTTAAAAGAGTGCTTTATTCCCAGTCTTTGGCGAATGTCACTATTTTGTGCCATTCTTCTCTCTTTGTTATTGTGGAAATATATTTATATGTTTATATGTGTATATACACATATTAATACATATATATATATGTATATAAGCATATACATACAGTATATATTTACAGAGAACTCACAGTTCCAAATAGAGCGCAATGTAAAGGTACTTTTCAGAGCTGTTTTTTCTAACACCCCCCATCCACCAACTTTAACCCACAAAACTGCTTTATGCCAGTGGATTTCAGTATAGGCTGGTTATTTATTGCATGTCTATAAACAGGCCCATTTTCCCATTTACCGGCGTGTGATAAATTAGCGCTCCACTTGTAATCTAACCTTTAATATGTATAAATATGAGTGCCATTCTTTAATATGTTGTACATGTGTTTTATTATGCTTTTATTCTAGACCCAACATATATATATATATATATATATATTAGCTCTGTAATGTAATTATCAACAGCCGAGCTATTCATTGAAAGTATATTAAGCACTAAAGAGATGTCAGACTGATATCCTTCAGAGAGGTATTGCCTGGTATTTCGAGGCTGGACTGTACTGTGAAGTCAGTATCAGACTGATATGCTTCAGGAAAGGTCTTCTCTTTGAAAGGCACATGTTGAGCAAAAAGAGGCTGCTTATTGGGTGGTAACTAGCCATAGAACAAGCTATTATGCTATTCTTCGTTCCCAGGTTGAGCGCTTCTCTCTTTTTATTTATGCAAATTATGACACTTAGGAAAGTCTCCCTAAGTGTGATGCAGGAATCCAGACGTGGACCCGTTGCTCAGTGTTTCTAGAGGGATATGGCTGTACCTCACTGACGAGGCCCACAATAGGCCGAAACGTACGTCTGGGGTTTTGCTGTTTCTCCCATTCAGAGAGGGATGCCTGGTATTTCGGGGCTTGACTGTACTGTGAAGTCAGGATCAGACTGATATGCTTCAGGAAAGTTCTTCTCTGGGAAAGGCATATGTTGAGCAAAAAGAGGCTGCTTCTTGGGTGGTAACTAGCCATAAAACAAGCTATTATGCTATTGTTCATTCCCAGGTTGAGCGCTTCTCTCTTTTTATTTATACTAAAGAGATGTCGACTGCCCTAAACATTCTCTGGTAATTCTGTTTTACCATTGGCTTGCAATGCCAGATATTCTGGTATTCTGCACGTGGGCGCACCCTGTGCAATTAGTTTGTGCATTTGCTTGGTTTATATTTACTAATGCTGACTAACCCCAGTCTATATTCTTTTGTCTTTCTTTTGTATAAGTAAGTATATAAATATAATTTCATGTAATGTATAACAAGTTCTTCTGATATATATTTATTTTGCTATTTATTTATTTTTTTTGCCTTAAAAAGAAATGTTTATATATACAGAGAACAACACATAATAAAGGCATTAGGTGCGCTTATCTGGTGATGGCTGACAGTTATCATCCTGGTGCAACCATTTAGATTCCCACCACCACAATGGTCTGGCATCATAAATATTGTGATACATTTCATTGACCTGATATTAATATTACAAAGCATGGACTTTATGATTTAGAGATGTCCACTTGCATATATGTCTCTGTACAAGAACTGATGTTACATAGCATAGATATACTAAACTGAAAGCGAGACGTTGCTTTGAATTTATAGATTTTAAGGCTGATGTGCAAACAAATAAAACCAGTATCAATAACCCCTAATACGAATATATGCTCATTTCTACTGTCATCAGTTACAGATTTCTTTGGTTTTCTCTTATTTAATAATCAGAAATAAGATTAATGGCTATTAGGTAATCCTTAGTCATCCTTACATTTCATTTTTTTTTAAGGAAAGGTTTCCCTTATTAATTTTATCAGCTAGCACACACTTAGCATTTGCTTTGAGATATAATTGACAAGGCTAGAGACACCTGCCTGAAAGAGACCCATAAATCAGAAATAATTTCCAAAATTGGCTGAAGGTTTGAAGCCTTGAATAAGCAAACATAGGTAGAAATCTCTTTATTAGGGATGACAGGAACAGCAAATGTCAGCAAAGTATTTTATAATATACCAGAAGAGATTAATTTTGTGGTACTTGATTTGCTGGGAGGGGGGGCAGTGTTTTTCCTTCCTGATGTATTTTAAGAAGTCTATCACTGCATATCTAGCATAGATGCAGATCTCTTTAATTGATGAATAGCTTCACTCCTCCTGGGGAGAAAGGTCATTCATTTTACTTCTTATTTTCTATTCTTTTTTTGCTCGAATAAATAGGAAAGCAGTTTGTAATTATGTATCTCTTTTCCGTACGGAAGTTTTTGGCAGTAAAATATAGGCGTTTTGGGCTTCTCTCAATGAGGTATTAGGAAGCCTGGGTGTGTAAGGATGTCCTGTGGGCTCTACCTGACATTTAATTAGCTAGCCAAGCACATATGATACAAGTAGCAATCTAATGATACTGTTCTGCCATCAAACAGAAATAATTCAATCTGTGGAAAAAATGTGGCCTACTTTGTTTGAAGGACACCAGAAGGGTGTGAGACCTGGGCGTTCTAAACCTTACTGTAAATGTAGAGGTGAGCACTGTATGCCAATAGTGTGAAGACCTGACTTATAACTGAACAGATTTGTTAAGGTAAAAATGTTAATGAAACACAATTATAAATTAATATTATTATACAAAGTAATATTATTATACATATGTATATATATATATATATATTATTTTTTTTACCAAATCTATATATTTAACAAAGTATATTTAACAAATCTATATATTTTAAAAAGTATATATAATAAAGAGCATACACCCATTTGTGAATGTTATTTTTGATAAATTCAATAACAAAATTTCCGGTAGTAACTGGACATCACTGGACACCATAAAAAAAGGTTGCACCTTTGTAGCCTTTTGGGCTCCATTTACTTGAATGTTCAATGCTGTCCCCTGCTCGCTGGTGGCAAATCGGCCATGAGCAGGGACTCTCAATCATCCTAATCGGATTAGGTGGCGGAGAGGTTAACCAGCATTGATCTTAAGGCCGCTGCTACTTGGTATTTCAGGTGAGCCTCAAACACTGGGGCCCCCAAGCTGCTTTCGCAGCTTGATAAATGAGGCCCTTTAAGTACAAATATAGTTACAAGCTTTCCTGTAGAGCAGCTCTGCTACCATATTGCAAAGGTAAATCATTACACTTTACTTAAACTGTTTTTCACCGAAGCACACAGAGTAGCCAGAAATTATGCATGTGAAGCCTTGAGCTCACCAGGTCTCCGTAAAGTTATACCACCACTCAATGTAGGGCCAGATGGACCCCATAGAAGTGTGAGCCCAGTCTCAATTGAGACCACTGAGATGCTTCGTACATGGAGCCCCCTGTTGTTACTTCATATACAGCTAATTGATTTGAATTGAAAACTACATATGTAGAATTGTGTTATTCAAAATGCGTTACCATTCAGCTATATCCATTAGAAGATTTATTTTTAGAATTTACTTATTTTTTGTAATATAACTTTTACAAATTCACTTAAAGGGATAGTAAATCCCAAAACTTTCTTTTATGATTCAGATAGAATATACAATTTTAATTCTATTATCAAATTTTCTTCATTCTCTTGTTATCCATTGCTGAAGGGACGGCATTGCACTACTGACAGGAAGCTGAAAATATATATTTAGCCAATCACAAGAGACAAATGTGTGCAGGCACCAATTAGCAACAGCTCCCACTAGTGTATGATATGTGCGTATTCATTTTTTAACAAGGGATACTAAGAGAATGAAGCACATTTGAAAATATAAGTGAATTTAAAAGTGTCTTAAAATGACCTGCTCTATCTGAATCATGCAAGTTTAATTTTGACTGTCCTATCCGGTTAAGTATATATTACTAATTAACATTTACATCAGAGTTTTAGTTATTGGCTGTACATTATTTTTATATCTGCTCATTTGAATTAATCCTCCCTTTGACCTGAGACCATTTTTATGAATGTTATTAATTAATAATTAACAACAGTACAACACGCCTTCCACTTAGGAATAACTGATTAAAATGTGAATATAATTAATTGAAACTATTAGATATTTTTTGTTTATACATACACATTTACTTCATCTCTTTTATTTTTTTTATTAAGCTATTAAAATAGTTGACTGCCTATCCATAAATAATGATCATACAAGCTCCCTATACCTTCATCATTTTCAATTAATGTGATCATATCACCTCTCAAATATCTCCATTTTAGATTATTTCTTATCCCCCTTTTCCCAAGTTTTGTTCTATATTACTAGATTTTATTAAATATATTTGATATGCAATCTATGATGAAAAATTACCATACTGACATTTTATCAGCTAGGACTGAAACCTTGCTGGGTTTTCTGATATCCCTGTTGAAAAGAAGTGTAGCCTTGTTCATTCCTTAGGAGGCCATTCTTGAGACAACCTGAAACCATTAAACTGCAAGAATCACCTTTACAAACCTAAGAAAATGTACAGGACACTATGTAGGTAAGAAAGAAGAGACTGTTAGAAGCTTGGCTTTTACAGTCAGCCTGTTTGGTGTCTCTTTATGTGGTTCCACTACCTCTCCATGTTTTGTTTTTGTTTGCATCCTACTGGAGGTCCTGGTCTCAGATACTCTAGCTATGTTATTGGTATCCAGTAGCCAATACCCTTGGTTTCCTGCCTGTTTGGTTCTTGTCCTCCAGTAGTTAACATCCCTAGTCTTCTGACCTCACTGTCTCTCTGTGTGCTTGATTCTATAATTCTCTCTGGACTTGTGAGATTTTATAAGAAATCTTGCCACTAAGCTCCTGCCCTAATTCGACAAAGGCAGTTTATACTTAGGAGCATATGTATCAATGTGCAAGCAGACATGATATGAAGTAACGTATCATGTCCGCTACACATTGCTACACATCAATAAATGCCAACAGCATATGTTGTTGGCATTTATCATTGCACCAGCAGTTCTTGTAATTCCTAAATTATCTAGAGCAGGGGACAGCAACCTTGGGCCCCCAGATGTTTTGGAACTACATTTACCATGATGCTCAGACGGTCTCAGCATCATGGGAAATGTAGTTCCAAAACATCTGGGGGCCCAAGGTTGCTGACCCCTGATCTAGAGCACTGTTTTCAAACCTGTTCTCAGGCCTCCCTAACAGGCCAAATTTTGAGGATATCTGACCTAGAACAGGTGAAACAATCAGCTGATTAGTAACCATAGCTGTTTTACCTGTTCTCATCTAAGGTAATTCAGAAAACTTAGACTGTTGAGGAGGCCTGAGGACAGATTTGAAAACCAGTGTTCTAGAGCAACTACTGGATTCTTTTCAGCTGACTTGTGATACCTGGCCTCTTTACAGCATACCTGTGATACCTGGTCTCTTCACAGCATACCTGTTATACTTGGTCTCTTCACAGCATACCAGTGATACCTGGTCTATTCAGAGCATACCTGAGATACCTGGTCTCTTCACAGAATACCTGTGATACCTGATCTCTTCACAGCATACCTGTGATACCTGATCTCTTCACAGCATACCTGTGATACCTGGTCTCTTCACAGCATACCTGTGATACCTGATCTCTTCACAGCATACCTGTGATACCTGGTCTCTTCACAGCATACCTGTGATACCTGGTCTCTTCACAGCATACCTGTGATACCTGGTCTCTTCACATCACACTTATGATACCTGGTCTCTTCACAGCATACCTGTTATACCTGGTCTCTTTACAGCATACCTGTGATACCTGGTATCTTCACAGCATACCAGTGATACCTGGCCTCTTTGCAGCATACCTGTGATACCTGATCTCTTCACAGCATAGCTGTGATACCTGGTCTCTTCACAGCATACCTGTGATACCTGGTCTCTTCACAGCATACCTGTTATACCTGGTCTCTTCACAGCATACCTGTGATACCTGATCTCTTCACAACATACCTGTGATACCTGATCTCTTCACAACATACCTGTGATACCTGGTCTCTTCATAGCATACCTGGTCTCTTCACAGCATACCTGTGATACTTGATCTCTTCAAAGCATACCTGTGATACCTGATCTCTTCACAGCATACCTGTGATATCTGGTCTCTTCACAGCATACCTGTGATACCTGGTCTCTTCACAGCATACCTGTGATACCTGGTCTCTTCTCCGCATACCTGTGATACTTGGTATCTTCACAGCATACCTGTGATACCTGGCCTCTTTGCAGCATACCTGTGATACCTGATCTCTTCACAACATACCTGTGATACCTGATCTCTTCACAGCATACCTGTGATACCTGATCTCTTCACAGCATACCTGTGATACCTGATCTCTTCACAGCATTCCTGTGATACCTGATCTCTTCAAAGCATACCTGTGATACCTGATCTCTTCAAAGCATACCTGTGATACCTGATCTCTTCACAGCATACCAGTGATACCTGGTCTCTTCACAGCATACCTGTGATACCTGGTCTCTTCACAGCATACCTGTGATACCTGGTCTCTTCACAGCATACCTGTGATACCTGGTCTCTTCACAGCATACCTGTGATACCTGGTCTCTTCACAGCATACCTGTGATACCTGGTCTCTTCACAGCATACCTGTGATACCTGGTATCTTCACAACATACCTGTGATACCTGATCTCTTCACAACATACCTGTGATACCTGATCTCTTCACAGCATACCTGTGATATCTGGTCTCTTCACAGCATACCTGTGATACTTGATCTCTTCAAAGCATACCTGTGATACCTGATCTCTTCACAGCATACCTGTGATATCTGGTCTCTTCACAGCATACCTGTGATACCTGGTCTCTTCACAGCATACCTGTGATACCTGGTCTCTTCTCCGCATACCTGTGATACTTGGTATCTTCACAGCATACCTGTGATACCTGGCCTCTTTGCAGCATACCTGTGATACCTGATCTCTTCACAACATACCTGTGATACCTGATCTCTTCACAGCATACCTGTGATACCTGATCTCTTCACAGCATACCTGTGATACCTGATCTCTTCACAGCATTCCTGTGATACCTGATCTCTTCAAAGCATACCTGTGATACCTGATCTCTTCAAAGCATACCTGTGATACCTGATCTCTTCACAGCATACCAGTGATACCTGGTCTCTTCACAGCATACCTGTGATACCTGGTCTCTTCACAGCATACCTGTGATACCTGGTCTCTTCACAGCATACCTGTGATACCTGGTCTCTTCACAGCATACCTGTGATACCTGGTCTCTTCACAGCATACCTGTGATACCTGGTCTCTTCACAGCATACCTGTGATACCTGGTCTCTTCAAAGCATACCTGTGATACCTGATCTCTTCACAGCATACCTGTGATATCTGGTCTCTTCACAGCATACCTGTGATATCTGGTCTCTTCACAGCATACCTGTGATACCTGGTCTCTTCACAGCATACCTGTGATACCTGGTCTCTTCTCCGCATACCTGTGATACTTGGTATCTTCACAGCATACCTGTGATACCTGGCCTCTTTGCAGCATACCTGTGATACCTGATCTCTTCACAACATACCTGTGATACCTGATCTCTTCACAGCATACCTGTGATACCTGATCTCTTCACAGCATACCTGTGATACCTGATCTCTTCACAGCATTCCTGTGATACCTGATCTCTTCAAAGCATACCTGTGATACCTGATCTCTTCAAAGCATACCTGTGATACCTGATCTCTTCACAGCATACCAGTGATACCTGGTCTCTTCACAGCATACCTGTGATACCTGGTCTCTTCACAGCATACCTGTGATACCTGGTCTCTTCACAGCATACCTGTGATACCTGGTCTCTTCACAGCATACCTGTGATACCTGGTCTCTTCACAGCATACCTGTGATACCTGGTCTCTTCACAGCATACCTGTGATACCTGGTATCTTCACAACATACCTGTGATACCTGATCTCTTCACAACATACCTGTGATACCTGATCTCTTCACAGCATACCTGTGATATCTGGTCTCTTCACAGCATACCTGTGATACTTGATCTCTTCAAAGCATACCTGTGATACCTGATCTCTTCGCAGCATACCTGTGATACCTGGTCTCTTCTCCGCATACCTGTGATACTTGGTATCTTCACAGCATACCTGTGATACCTGGCCTCTTTGCAGCATACCTGTGATACCTGATCTCTTCACAACATACCTGTGATACCTGATCTCTTCACAGCATACCTGTGATACCTGATCTCTTCACAGCATACCTGTGATACCTGATCTCTTCACAGCATTCCTGTGATACCTGATCTCTTCAAAGCATACCTGTGATACCTGATCTCTTCAAAGCATACCTGTGATACCTGATCTCTTCACAGCATACCAGTGATACCTGGTCTCTTCACAGCATACCTGTGATACCTGGTCTCTTCACAGCATACCTGTGATACCTGGTCTCTTCACAGCATACCTGTGATACCTGGTCTCTTCACAGCATACCTGTGATACCTGGTCTCTTCAAGGCATACCTGTGATACCTGGTCTCTTCACAGCATACCTGTGATACCTGGTATCTTCACAACATACCTGTGATACCTGATCTCTTCACAACATACCTGTGATACCTGATCTCTTCACAGCATACCTGTGATATCTGGTCTCTTCACAGCATACCTGTGATATCTGGTCTCTTCACAGCATACCTGTGATATCTGGTCTCTTCACAGCATACCTGTGATACCTGGTCTCTTCACAGCATACCTGTGATACCTGGTCTCTTCACAGCATACCTGTGATACCTGGTATCTTCACAACATACCTGTGATACCTGATCTCTTCACAGCATACCTGTGATACCTGATCTCTTCAAAGCATACCTGTGATACCTGATTTCTTCACAGCATACCTGTGATATCTGGTCTCTTCACAGCATACCTGTGATACCTGGTCTCTTCACAGCATACCTGTGATACCTGGTATCTTCACAACATACCTGTGATACCTGATCTCTTCACAGCATACCTGTGATACCTGATCTCTTCACAGCATACCTGTGATACATTGTCTCTTCATAGCATACCTGGTATACCTGGTCTCTTCACAGCATACCTGTGATATCTGATCTCTTCAAAGCATACCTGTGATAACTGATCTCTTCACAGCATACCTGTGATATCTGGTCTCTTCACAGCATACCTGTGATACCTGGTCTCTTCACAGCATACCTGTGATACCTGGTCTCTTCACAGCATACCTGTGATATCTGGTCTCTTCACAGCATACCTGTGATACCTGGTATCTTCACAGCATACCAGTGATACCTGGCCTCTTTGCAGCATACCTGTGATACCTTGTCTCTTCAAAGCATACCTGTGATACCTGATCTCTTCAAAGCATACCTGTGATACCTGATCTCTTCACAGCATACCTGTGATATCTGGTCTCTTCACAGCATACCTGTGATACCTGGTCTCTTCACAGCATACCTGTGATACCTGGTCTCTTCACAGCATGCCTATGATACCTGGTCTCTTCACAGCATACCTGTGATACCTGGTATCTTCACAACATACCTGTGATACCTGATCTCTTCACAGCATACCTGATCTCTTTACAACATACCTGTGATACCTGATCTCTTCACAGCATACCTGTGATACCTTGTCTCTTCATAGCATACCTGTTATACCTGGTCTCTTCACAGCATACCTGTGATACCTGATCTCTTCAAAGCATACCTGTGATACCTGATCTCTTCACAGCATACCTGTGATATCTGGTCTCTTCACAGCATAGCTGTGATACCTGGTCTCTTCACAGCATACCTGTGATACCTGGTCTCTTCACAGCATACCTGTGATACCTGGTCTCTTCACAGCATACCTGTGATACCTGATATCTTCACAGCATACCAGTGATACCTGGCCTCTTTGCAGCATACCTGTGATACCTGGTCTCTTCACAGCATACCTGTGATACCTGGTATCTTCAAAGCATACCAGTGATACCTGGCCTCTTTGCAGCATACCTGTGAAACCTGATCTCTTCACAGCACAGCTGTGATACCTGGCCTCTTCACAGCATACCTGTGATACCTGATCTCTTCACAGCATACCTGTTATACCTAGTCTCTTCAAAGCATACCTGTGATACCTGGTCTCTTCACAGCATACCTATGATACCTGGTCTCTTCACAGCATACCTGTTATACCTGGTCTCTTCACAGCATACCTGTGATACCTGGTCTCTTCACAGCATACCAGTGATACCTGGCCTCTTTGCAGCATACCTGTGATACCTGGTATCTTCACAGCATACCTGTGATACCTGGTCTCTTCATAGCATACCTGTTATACCTGGTCTCTTCACAGCATACCTGTGATACCTGGTCTCTTCACAGCATACCTGTTATACCTGGTCTCTTCACAGCATACCTGTGATACCTGGTATCTTCACAGCATACCAGTGATACCTGGCCTCTTTGCAGCATACCTGTGATACCTGGCCTCTTTGCAGCATACATGTGATACCTGGTTTCTGCACAGCATACCTGTGATACCTGGCCTCTTTGCAGCATACATGTGATACCTTGCCTCTTTGCAGCATACCTAACCTTTCGTACCTGTCTCTGCACACCAAGCATGTGAATCTGGCCTCTCTGCAGAAAGCCAGTTACACCTGACACCTCTTCAGCAATCTTGTCTATCTTGTGTGCTCTTGTTTTTAGCTTTGGGTAGGTATCAATTTATTTTGTGTTAATAAGTATTAGTATATTTTCAGTTAGTCCTCAGCTTACAAACATTATCCTACCTCGTTCATAGTCAAACTGTAATTTTATTTTTGAATTTTAAATTGTTTTCTTATACAAGTGAAGTAAGATTATTTTTCATTATTACTGGTAGAAAAGCACTTATACAAACTGAAGATATGTTTTTACTTATTCATGTTGCTCCTGGTCTCAAATTCCTACCAAAAATTACACATATATATTTATTTGGGGCAGTTTCTCCCATTTCACAGCAAACATAAACCACCACAACACTTTAATCTTCAGAGGAGGAACTTCATTATTTCAACATGGTTATAAACACACAAGTGCGCAACGTTTCAAGACTGCAATGTTCTTTTATCAAGGATTTACAAAGTGGTGCTTTATGTCGGCTGAAAATTGATCACACTGAAGGGGAAATAGCATTCTCGCTTTTCATATCTCTTCACAACCAAATAAAGCCTAGGCTAATTTTAACTGTGTTTTCTATTCCACCCTAGGCAAAACACCACTTGCCACTCCAGTGTAGGCACAGCAAAATAACAATATAAAAAAGATACAAATAAAAGGGAGAAATGTTGTTAAAAAATGCAAAATTTTATGGCAATACCTAGGTAATCTAATATCAAGCATAACATACAAAAGCATTCTTGTATTTCTAATGACATGCAATAGAGCACATGCCCATTGATAAGAACAGATTATAATACAAAAGCAGATTCCATTAGATGAAAATTAGTTGTGTTGCTGAGCATGGTGGAGAAATGTAAAGAAGCAAAAATAGGTCAGAAATCTAAATTATCTCTTAACACATCTAGTCCTACTTCCAATAGTAGATCATTAAAGGGACAGTCTGCTTGCTTTTTTATATTTGAAAATGTGAATAATGCCTTAACTACCCATTCTCCAGCTTTGTACAACCAACATAGTTATATTAATATACTTTATAACATTTAAACCTATACATTTCTGAATGGTTCTAAGCCCTTGCATTCTGCCTCTTGTCTTAGTGCATTGTATTAGCTTTTCACAGCCAGACAGTGCTAGCTCATGAGTGCCACATAAATAACATTGTTCTCACTCCTGAAAAGTTATTTATGAAGCAGCACTAATTGTCTAAAATGCAAGTTTGTAAATAGCATTGAGATAAGGGGAGGCTTAGATACAAGGTAATCACAGAGGTAAAAAGTATACTAATATAACTGCGTTGGTTATGCAAAATTGGGGAATGGGTAATAAAGGGATTATCTATCTTTTTCACCTCTTAAGCCAATATGATGTAGATCTACATCATGGGCTACGAAGCCGATTGTACCTCATAACTTAGATTTATGTCACAACTTCAGGATACTCCTGCTGTTCCTGAGTTGCAGGCATCTGTCTGCATATGGTAATGGAGCACAATGCCAGATCATTACAGAAAGTGACACTTTGTGTTTCACCATCTATAACGATCATTTGCTGGTGCCAGCAAGAGATGTGGGGGGAAAAGCGGGAGGTGGGTGGGTGGACCAGCAGCAGAGGGGAGGAAGTAGGAGGCAGTGGGAGGGGCACTACACTGCAGATATAAATTGAAGGTAGATGGAGGTATGGGGAGCTACACAAAAAGGGTTGAATTGAGGGGTGGGGGGCTCTATGCAAGGATCACTGGGAGGGGGTAGGTGGGGAAAAAACTACACTACAGAAAAAATTAAAAAAAAAAAAATATATATATATATATATATATATATATAAAAAAAATGGAAACAATTAGAGTCGGGATGTTAGAGAGCTGTTTTGGGGGAATTAGGGAGGTGGGAGGGTTGAGAAGGGATCACTACACTGCAAATAATAATAATAAAAGGCCTCAACAGCATGCTGACATACTGTCTGTCAGTACCTAAAATGGTGGGGATGAGTGTGGGGGGAGGGAGAGAACTGTTTGAGGGGGATCAGGAGGTGGTAGGGTAATCTCTATACTACAGCTAACCTTACAAGCTACCTGATTAACCCCCTCACAACCAGGTATAAAAGAATTGTGGTGCACAGCTGCAATTAGCAGCCTTCTAATTATAAAAAAATAAATAATGAAAAAGTCATGTCTATCTGTAATTTTTGAACAAAGAGGATCCCAGAGAAGCTTTTAAAATCATTTGGGTCATGATTGCACAAGTGGTATGCAAATAATTTCAGTGATAAACCAAACGTTCGTGAAAAAGTTAACATTTTTTTTTTTTAAATGACCGCGTTTGGCAGGGAAATGGTGGCATGAAATTTACCAAAATAGGCCTTGATCAATACCTTAGGTCGTGTACATAAAAAAAAAGATATAGTTCTGATAGGTGAATAAAGAAAAACAAAGCTCTATTTCAATTTAAATGGAATGATAGCAAAAATGCTAAAATGTATCTGGTATTTTTAACAAGTTCTTCTCAAAATAAACATTTTCAGGTAGTCTTTTCCCTTTCACACTGTTGCATAGATTAGTGGACAAGTGGAGTGCAACTGATAATGGGTTGAATTATGAGTGGTGCACTAAGTGTACCGCGCTAGCTATCTGGGGTATTTTGAGAAACTTTGCATGTACCAGAAATAGTGAACGTATTACAAGTTGAAAGTAAAAGCATTTGCTTGAGTGCAATTGAATTTAACGCATGTCGGGTTAGTATGACCACAGAGCTCTGGTTAACTGTATGCGAGACAAGACACATTAAAAATACATTTAAAAGTACAGTTACAATCATAATGACACTGCCTGATAAACATTATTAAATAAAAAAAATGAATTAAAAAGTTATAAGGACGTAAAGATATAAGGTCTCAGGTGTTTGGAAAAAAAGCCATACATACATACATACACATGTCTAAATATTTATATGTATATATAAATATATAAATATATATATATGTATAAAAATGAGACAAAGATAAATCATTTCAGAACTTTTCCCACCTTTTAATGTGACCTTTAAACTAACTGCACAACTCAATTGAAAAACAAAATCATGTAGGAGTCAGTACACACCTGCCATCATTTAAAGTGCCTCTGATTAACCCCAAATAAAGTTCAGCTGTTCTAGTAGGTCTTTCATGACATTTTCTTAGTCGCATCCTACACAAAAGCCATGGTCCGCAGAGAGCTTCCAAAGCATCAGAGGGATCTCATTGTTAAAAGGTATCAGTCAGGAGAAGGGTACAAAAGAATTTCCAAGGCATTAGATATACCATGGAACACAGTGATGACCGTCATCATCAAGTGGAGAAAATATGGCGCAACAGTGACATTACCAAGAACTGGATGTCCCTCCAAAATTGATGAAAAGACAAGAAGAAAACTGGTCTGGGAGGCTGCCAAGAGGCCTACAGCAACATTAAAGGAGCTGCAGGAATATCTGGCAAGTACTGGCTGTGTGGTACATGTGACAACAATCTCCCTTATTCTTCATATGTCTGGGCTATGAGGTAGAGTGGCAAGATGGAAGCCTTTTCTTATGAAGAAAAACATCTAAGCCCAGCTAAATTTAGCAAAAACACATCTGAAGTCTCCCAAAAGCATGTGAGAAAAGGTGGTATGGTCTGATGAAACCAAGGTTGAACTTTTTGGCAATAATTCCAAAGATATGTTTGGCGCAAAAACAACACTGCATATCACCAAAAGAATCACCAAAAGAACACCATACCCACGTTCCAAATACCAGTCAATATTGGCACAAAACCTTTAGGCTTCTGCTAGAAAGCTGAACATGAAGAGGAACTTCATCTTTCAGCATGACAACGACCCAAAGCATACATCCAAATCAACAAAGGAATGGCTTCACCAGAAGAAGATTAAAGTTTTGGAATGGCCCAGCCAGAGCCCAGACCAGAATCCAATTGAAAATCTGTGAGGTGATCTGAAGAGGGCTGTGCACAGGAGATGCCCTCGCAATCTGACAGATTTGGAGTGTTTTTGCAAAGAAGAGTGGGCAAATCTTGCCAAGTCAAGATGTGTCATGCTGATAGACTCATACCCCAAAAGACTGAGTGCTGTAATAAAATCAAAAGGTGCTCCAACAAAGTATTAGTTTAAGGTTGTGCACACTTATGCAACCATATTATTTTATTATTTTATTTTTACTTCCCTTCACCTAAAAGATTTCAGTTTGTTTTTCAATTGAGTTGCATAGTTTATAGGTCACATTAAAGGTGGAAAAAGTTCTGAAATGATTTATCTTTGTCTCATTTTTTTACATCACAGAAACCTGCCATTTTAACAGGGGTGTGTAGACTTGTTATATCCACTGTATATATACACATATACTATAAATATATACTATATATATGTATATGTGTACATATGTAATTATGTATTTTACTATATATACCTGTATACACCTATATGTATTTTACATTAACCGTATCAGATATATATAGGAATATATATTTAATACTAAAAAGTATATTTTTTTACTATGTGAAGAACATAGGAATTTAAAATATATGTTTTGTTCATCTGGTTTTGCAATTTAGATTTAATGCTGTCAGGTTAGTGCACATAAAAAATTAATAATCTTAAGGCACGTTTGGTTAATATTTCCAGCGTAATGTTATTATTGCTTGAGTAAAAAGGGCTAAACGTGAACTTGTCATAGAAATTGTAGGGAGCATTACATTGCATATTTGCGCTTCTCATAGTAACAATTGAGCTCCACTTGTAATCTAGTGTTAAAGGGGCAGTAAACTTACAAACTAATGTTATATAATTCTGTTATATAATTCTGTACATTAAAATTAAAATAGCCATTAAAATGAATATAGCTCGCTCCCGCTCTGGTCTAGTAGCGAGAGTGAGCTACATTCATTTAATGGTGCGACCGGGCACACTGTGACTAGACAGTGTTGCTGCAATGCGCTGTGTAAAAACCAGACCCGCTTAGTAGAGCAAGAAGTGGCGTTCTGGTAAAATTAACTTTTACATAAAAAGATTCTGCAATACTTAATTGTATACATTGGCCGGTAAACTAATGTTATATAAACTAATATAACATTAGTTTGTAAGTTTACTGCCCCTTTAAATCCATGTGCTCTATTTCTGAAGCTGAGGATGTAGCTTTAGAGCCCCTTTTCAAAGGTCGCAGACTTAAAACTAAGGATGGGGGAATGTTTTGCAACATTCTAAAAATTAAAACAAATTTTAAAACATTTGTTGGTTCATTTGAATTTTGAATGTTTGTACAACATTCTAACATTCATTTAATGAAATTGTACTGTATTTCTAATGCTTTCTTTAAATGTAATTTTCGATTTTAATTTTTCTAATAATTCAATTCAAATTATGCAATATTCGAATTCGAAAAATTTGAATCAATGTATTTGCAATAGTATTTCTAATGCTCTCTTTAAATGTAATATTCAAATTATGCAATATTCAAAATAGAAACATTAAAATGAATATATTTGTATCTATTATGTATCTATTTACTAAATTCCTTACCACATAAACCATTGGATTCTAAATAATATTTGTTAAGCTGAATGTTACATTAAACATTTATAATGTGGATATTCAATCTAATTATGAACATTTTAAAGTTGGAAAAAACATTTGATTACTAAATTTTAATGGATTTTCATACTTATCAACATTTGATTGTCCAAAATAAATGTCCACAGGACTATTCGTTGTACCAAACAAATTACACTTTCAGTTCATTCGCCCATCCCTACTTAAAACATTTCAGAACGATTCATAAAAGATGATTGACAAGCTCTGCTCTCATGTAAATGGTTGCAAAAGACCAGGGGGTGTGCTTCACAAGAGAATGCTTGCCTGGGAAATGTGTTTGCCTGCAGTATATTAAATGGAGCGCCATATGTTTTCTCTTTCATGGAGTTTACAAAAGGGCACATATAAGATTTTTTTTTTTTTAAAAAAGATATATATTTTAAATGGAATTTTATGTACCTCACAGAAAGGATAGCCTAATGCAGAATAATTAAAATGCCATTCCAGCATTGATCAATGCAGTATTCACTGTTAAAAAAAATACAGACAGTAATACTTCTGGAATACCTTTAATAGTAAAAGAGATTTAATTAATTCCTTAAATTGCTATTCTGCAGGATTATCAACATTACAGTGTGAAATTTACATGAATAAGCTTTCAGAGGAATTTATTTCTGTCCACACTTTATATAAGGAAAAAAAAATAATCATTTCATGTCATTCCATCTCATTAGTGTGCTTCGACGGCTCCTAATTCCCATCTCTCTGTCAGCTTAGTTCTACCTATCATCTTGTTCCATGCAATAGATGCATTTGTCAAAATATATACCAAGACATCGTTGGATGCAGAAGATATCGTTATCAGAAAACTGATGATTTGGCTGCAAGCATGAAAGAACAAAAACTTGCATTAAAGACAGCAGTTGGAATGTAACACTAGTATTTTCCCCAAAGCATTTTGGAAAGTCTAATTTCTAAGCTTCACATGGCATGCCGGTTTTCTTACAAAACATGTGAGCACGCAGCACAGGACAAGCAGACCAGACACGCTGACAGCTGCACCAGATCTTAAGATAAATGTATACACTGTACTTTAGATAAACCCCCCCCCCCCACAAATTTATTGCTAACATCGTTTAGTCTTTCTATTGTATAAAACTGGGATCTCCAGCATACTGGAAATGAAAAGCCACATGGAAATTATTTTTATTCACAGGGTGCTAATCAAATATTAGAATCCTATCATATCTCTATATATTTTTTATATGTATATACATATTTATGTACATACTATGGACTAGATTATAACTGGCTCGCTTTTTTTAGTGTGTCACTACAAGCAATATCGGTACCGCGATAACTTGCACGCATATTACAAGTAGAAAGTAGATTTGTTTGCTTAAGAGCAAATAAATTTAGTGTGCGCCGGGTTTGCACAAGTGGTGACTTAGCTTTAGAGTTAAAAAAATATTTGCGCCAAACACAACATAAATACATTACAAATTGTTACACTCACATATACACTATCTCGTAAAAAATATGAATATAAATATTAATACAATTTTTATATAAGGATTGAAAGGTATATGGTATATGACAAGGTATTTGAATGCAAATGGCTATATTGTATGTGTATATGTGCAGAGAAGTTATCACATTCACAATATTCAGGTGCACAAACCTGCGTATGTTAAAAGTTTACTTCCAGTGGTGTTTGCATGTAAGTGAAAGCAATAAATAGTGCTCCACTTGCAAATTATCCTTCTTAACCCCTTAATGACCACAATGTACCCTGTATGTCACTGGTCGTTAAGGGTTTTTTCAGGACATAATAGCACAAGTCTAGCAAGAACAGGCTATTAATGCCCTCCCTCCAGCAGGCTTTGTGGAATAGAGCAGTCACAAAGCTGGTGGCAAGACCGCGCTATAAAACAATCAAGTCCCAAAAAAAGGCCAGCGACATACAAGGTACGTCGCTGGTCCTTAAGGGGTTAAATCACCACACTATTGATAGCATTATACTGTTACCTGTACTGTACCAGTATTCTGGACATATACAATTCCCTATAAATTATATGATGAGGAGATAACACTATGGCATATGTCAAGTAGTCTCTCATGTAACTGTGAGCGGAACTTCAATAAAATCATTTAAACTACAAGGATATTTTCCTGGGAGAACTCTTGCAGTAATTGGGAAATTTGGCTATACACAGATAATACATGCACTGTGCATAAACTTGCATCAAATACACATAAATTCTACTATAGCGAATTGTGACGCTTGTCCAGCCCTCTTCGTGGGGAGAACTTAGTCAACCTCAGCTGGAAAAAACAAACAAAAAAAAACACCCTTACTTGCGCGATCACATTTTCTCAAGTGCGCTAACCTGACATGAAAATAAATAAATATCTCTATATGTATCTGATTATTTTTTGGTATATAACATATAGATATATACAGATATAGATATATATATAGGAATATATATTTATAAATACATAGAACATAATCTATGTATTGCAAAAGACCCCAATGCACTTATTTTTATATATGTCTATATATGTATACATATGCATTTATGTGTTTATATGTGTATATATGTCTATATATGTATACATATGCATTTATGTGTTTATATGTGTATATATGTCTGCAAACACATATATACACATATAAATACATATGTACCCACATATAAATATATTTTTTTAATACCTGAGACCTTGTCTCTTTCAGTCCTTATAATTTTTATAAGACAGTGTTATTATGACTGTAAATGTTCTTTTAAATGTAATTTTGATGCATTTTGTGCAACTTTTTTGTTGAGCGTAACAGCTAACCAGAGCTCTTTAACGCATTAAATTCAATTGCACTCAAGCAAACACATTTACTTTCAACCTGTAATGGGCAAGCTAGTTCCAACTTTCACAAAGAGCTGCGACAAACCCCTTTTTGATCATGTGCAACAGTTAGCGTGCCACTTGTAATCTAGACCATAGTGAGATAAACAGTAATCAAGGTAAAATCTGACTTTCTAACATTCTTTGATGGCCTTCACAGTACTGACAACTAACAGGGCATAAATATTGTGTTAGTTTGCATTGTATGTCTTCCTTTTATACGTATATATATATATATATATATATACAGTATATATATATATACAGTATATATATATATAAATAAATAAAGAAGATGGTAGAAGCACTCCTGATGTTGAAGTAAGGCGCAAAATGGCCTGCAGTGCCCTGGGTGCACTCCAAGTGTAAATACAAAACAATGGAAGGAGTCACTCACAGGGTCTTAAATCCAAAAATACTGATGTATTTATTGACGTTTCGGGGTCTCCCCCATTTTCAAAATAAGCATACAAAAACATAAACACTTACCCTCCTATATACCACTGCTAATCAAACACCACTAACCGGCAATCCCGACCGCAAACCGGAAGTTGCACAGCGTCACGTGACGTAAACGTCATATGTGTTGCCATGGCAACCGGTCGCTAAGCCGCAATTGACCAATGTGAAAGTTAAAAACAATAACAGCTGTTGAAAATATTGGAGCAATATCAGGATCGGATATGTGCTATAACACTAATGGGTAAAATCATGTGATTACGTTTTAACAATAAATATACATTGGATAACATAGTTATTGTTACTGAAAACTACAATGTCACTGTAAGAGGCCAAATATCTAGCAACAAGTCTGCGACATTAACGATATGAGGATCAATACGAGGTGATATATGCGGTGCATATTAATATAATAGGTGACCAGGGCCGTCTTTAATATTGACTGGACCCTGGGCAAAAACTTTCTTGCCCCCCCCCCCCACCTCATGCAACTTCGCTCTCCACCCCAACATCCCAAAAAACAACTAAATCAATTTATTTTATAATTGTTTTCAAAAATTTTAGCCCAGCAGTGGATCATCCACTGCTGGGCTAATCATTTAAAAAAATGATATAAATTGCAATATGTGAAACTGGACCTAAGCAGTATTAATAATAAATAATAAAATATAATATAATATAAATATATAAATTCATCCACTGTGGATTCATTTAATATTCTTTTGAATGTGATTCTGGTGTGAAGTTAGCTGGTTAAAGAGATTTAGGGCAGCCAACAGGAGCAAAGCAAGTTAAAGACTGAGGAGGGAGCATGGAGGTGCAGACAAATATAAGTTTACTGACTGAAACAGCAGAACTGTTATGGGAAGCTGTAAAATCTGAGACAGAGAGAAAACAAAAACTATAAAAAATAAACCTTACATTAATGTGTGAAGTATCAGCATGAAACTATACATCATCCACAGCAGCACATGTCACTTCTTTGCTAGGAACAAGTTCCCTCTCATCCTGCACTAGACATGCATGGGGAGGGGCGTGTGTGCACTCACTTATTCTTCCCACTGACACCTTTCTACAAAGCACTGTTCCCCTAACAAACTTCAGTTAGTTGATCTTAGGGCCACAGCAGAAAGAGCAGGGCTAAGGGGACCAGCAGACTGGATGCTGTCTGCCCAAGGCTGCATGGATACAGTGTGAGATGTGTCATACAGCCTCAAGACTGAAGAGAGCAGTGTATGCAGCTGCACAGATGCTCAAATCCTCATGTGCCTGCCGTTCCAGCTTTCTGCTACATGCGTGTACAGTCAGCCCTATCCAGAAATAATCCCCACCCCCAGAGCAGTTACCTGGTAACAGTGGTAACCCCAGTAGGACCTTTCTGATGCAGTGGGAATGGCTGGATGCTGAGTTAGGGCTTTGCATTCAGTGCTGGACAGTGCACATCTAAAACAATAGCTTGGCATGTCACATGACACCGGCACGGTCTGGCACAGATTTTTTTTAAAAAACTGACTGACAGTATTATGACTGAATGTGTGTGTTCCCCATGTCACATCAGCAGTATAAACCATAAAAAATATATAAGCAGAGTATTTTTGACTGACAGTATTATGACTTAATGTGTGTGTTCCCCATGTCACATCAGCAGTATAAACCATAAAAAAAAAATTTTTTTTTTTTTTAAGACTCTTGGGCCCCTCAACAGAGACTGCGCCCTGGGCAGCTGCAACTTTTTCCCTGTGTTAAAGATGGCCCTGTAGGTGTCTAAAATGAACAGGTTAATGTATTGGTTAATCCGGGTTATAAATCCTGGTTTGAACACTTATTATCCTCCGTTACTAGACCCAAATTTGAATGATACAAATATAAACACTTATCCATTGTAGTAAACAATGCAGGTTAATCCGAAAATGAAAAAAAAGTTACAAATTAGGAGCCTTTTAAGAATAGTGGCACTTGTGGATACAGTAATACTGACTTAATGTCTCGAGTACAGTCAATTTAGTCATGTTATAAAGCTAATACCCACTTTTTTTGGAAATGCAGAGTACACATGAGTCAAACTAGGATTCAAATAGGATATTTAAAAAATAATAATAATAATAACACAGGAGTCTAAACACTATCTTGCCCGGTGTGCAAATGCTTCAGCTCATAATATTAAGGGAGATAGGCACTAGATTAATTTATGGGACATGGATACTTCACAAGATTAGAAATTACTGATACTAGATAGAGAGTGGACATACGCATTAGTGTAGGGTCACTACTAAAGTAGGGACACTATAAGTAGCAGTGCCACTCAAGGTGTACATTAAGACCCCTAGGGGTCATAGTTCCCAGATCAAAAATCCACTTTTCCTCCCTTTGCAAAAGGGTTTTAGCCCTATTGCCAGCTCTGGTGGGGGGAGGGATGTGGTCAATAATAATGTACTTAAGATTGGTACCCTTAAGTCCTGCTTCAGTAAAATGTCTGGCCACAGGCTGGTCAGAGGTTCCCTTGTCCAGGGCTACACGTATGGCTGAACGGTGGTTGGCCATCCTGGTGCGAAGGTCATCCAATGTTCTACCCACATAAAACATCCCACAAACACAGTGGAGCAGGTAAACTATAAATTTTGTGGTGCAGGTCACTCTATGTCGGATCTTGTATTTCTTGGTTGAGTATGGGTGACTAAAATGGTTTCCTGTGGTGAGTTCACCACATGTGGTATAGCCCAGATAGCGGAAACAACCTGGTTTTGTTTTAAGCCAGGTTCCGCTGTTGTAGCAGTTTATGGGATCCATTTTGATGAGCTGATCTCTAAGCGAATGAGCCCTGCGGTATCCAATTCTGGGTGGCAGCATATTCTTAAAAGGTAGATCTCTATCAGTAGTAAGGAAGTTCCAATTGTTACGCAGAGTCTCTGCAATCCCCTCTTTCCACATCGTATATGTTGTAGTAAAAGTCAGCTTATTCTCTTTTTCTCTGCTCCTGGTATCGTAGAGAAGTTCTCGTTGGGTATCTCTCATCGTAGTTTCTCTACTGCTTTTTAGGTTTCTACTGTGGTAACCCCTCTGTATGAATTTTTTCTCCATTTCAGCCATTTGTATGTCCCTGCGTTCTATATTTGTGTTGTTCCTAGTCACTCTTTTAAATTGGGAAATGGGAAGAGCTTTCTTCAGGCTAGGAGGGTGGCAGCTAGAGGCACATAGAATTGAATTCTTATCTGTAGGTTTGTTGAATAGAGTGGTAATCAGGGTTTCACCCTGTCGGATATATGTTCATTTATGCCTTTGTCAATTAAGTTGTTATGTAGTTGTTGGATAAGATCATCTAATAGACTCTTTAACTTCTTTGTAGGATCTCCCCTAAGAGTACTGAAGGTTTGCTGAATAGAGTGGTAATCAGTGTTTCACCCTGTCGGATGATTCTTATGTTCAAGAAGTCCACCGATTCTCTGTCATATGTGATTTAGAATTTCACAGTAGGGTGGACCCCGTTCAATTCTTTAAACCACTGCAGTAGTTCCTCCTCAGTGCCGTGCCATAAAAACAGGTCATCTATATATCTGTTGAATAGATGAATCCTAGAGTCAAGGAATAGTTATCTGCCCCGTTCTCCAATTCTACCATGAATAGGTTGGCATATGATGGGGCCATATTCAACCTTATTGCCATTCCTGTGATTTGTAAGTAGAATGTGCGTTCAAAACCAAAGTAGTTTAACTCCAAACACAGTCTTAACATCTCACAAACAGCTTCTGCTGGGGGGCCAATATAGGGGTATCTGACCAGTTGTCTCCTAGTAGCTGCTATTCACTCTTGGTGTGGTATGACTGTGTATAAGCTGGTCACATCCAGTGTGACCAGCAGAACCTCTTCAGTCAATGGGGGTAACTCCAGTAGTAGTCTGATCATGGCAGCTGAGTCAAGTAGGAATGAGGGTATATTGGTTGGAGTATATGATCGATATATGTTGATACCGATTGTAGTAGGGAGCCAATCACGGATATGATTGGTCTCCCTGGGGAATCCATAAGGCTCTTGTGTACCTTAGGTAACATATAAAGTACCGGTATCCTCGGGAATGTTGTTGTCATATATTCACTTGTGCCTTTGTCAATTAAGTTGTTGTTATGTAGTTGTTGGATAAGATCATCCAATAGACTCTTGAACTTCTTTGTAGGATCTCCCCTAAGGGTACTGTAGGTGTCTTTATCCTCCAGCTGTCTCATCACCTCTCTTCTGTAGTCAGTGTAGTCTTGTATGACCACGGCACCCACTTTGTCCGTCTCTCTCAGTACGATATTGGGGTCACTTTGTAGGTCCCTGAGGGATTTTCTTTCTTTGATCATCAAGTTGTTTCTGTGTATCTTATGGGTCTTACAGCCCTCCTCATCCGTCTGCCATAGTAATTTAGAAAAAGTTTTTATAGAGGGATTGTTACTGTTGGGGTCATAGGTGCTTTTACCCCTAAATCTTGTTCCAGGTCCTTCGATGGTGTATGTGCCAAAATGTTCTATAAGCCTAAGTGAACGTGTGAATTGTTGTACATCTACGTATAGGTTGAAGGCATCTGATCTGGTTGTTGGGATAAATGAAAGGCCTTTATTCAGGACACTCCTCTCTTCCTCTGTGAGGATGTGTCCACTGAGGTTGATGATTAACTCCTCATGTACCTGCCCCTCCTGGGTGGTCTCGGTAGGCGGCTTGTAGCCCCCCTCCAGGTATAGGTCCTCTGCCTCCTTTGTTTTTTGAGCGAGTCTGCATTCCCCCTTGTTGTTCAACTATGTTAGTTGTTGTTCTATTTGTATTGTCTGAATCTGAACTGTTCACAGAGCTGTCTACCATTACAAGTGGTCTTGCACGGTTGCACCTCTGTCGCCAGGGTATGTTTGCTCTATATATACTTCTTTCATCCAGGCTCATCTGCCATCGATACACACTTTTGTTTTTATAGTCCTGTGTAACATCCTCTAGTTTTTGGTTCTTGAATGTTATGAGGTCATTCTCATATTTATCTACTTCTTCCTTGAGTTTGTTAAGTCAATTCTGGTCAGTGTCTGCTTCCAGTCTGTTCAGGTGCAGAGTTTCATAAGCCCTTGTCTCATTCCTATTAATTTCCAGTAGTCTTGTCACTTCTTCAATTACTAGGAGAATCTGGTCAAGTGAGCAGTTGTTCATGATATTGCACCACTTTAGGCAAAAGGCGGGGTTATTTCTTCCTACAGTTGGTGTATTCCTTATTCTGAATCCACGTGGGATAATTTTTTACGATGATATTCAGATAATTAGGTGGCAGGTAGTATGAGGTCTTTTTCTTTTTTCTTTAATTTAGCCAATTTGGCATATATGTGCGAGGTTATTTCTTCCTACAGTTGGTGTATTCCTTATTCTGAATCCACGTGGGATAATTTTTTACGATGATATTCAGATAATTAGGTGGCAGGTAGTATGAGGTCTTTTTCTTTTTTCTTTAATTTAGCCAATTTGGCATATATGTGCGAGGTTTGTTCAGTCATCACCCTGACCGGCAGTGTTGTGTATCTGATCCTAGAGGCATCCTCCTCTGTAAAGAAGAATTCCTCTGCTCCTTGTATTTCTTCTGCGTTGTTCATATCTAATTCTGGATCCTGCTCCATGGCAATTTTTGCATACAGTGTATGTGATAGAAACAGCTTGTGTGATAAAAAAGCTTATTATAGAAGATTTGCAGGACTACAACACTGCCGATCAGGGTGATGACTGAACAAACCTCGCACATATATGCCAATTTCATCACTACATATGATCCTATGCATCAGAAAGTCAAAGGTGCTATTAACAAACATTGGGATCTGATTGTTCCGATCAGCCAATAGAATGCAAGCTCAATCTGATTGGCTTTCCTGACTGACTCTAAATACCAGCAGTAGCCCAAAACCAGCGTTAGGAGCCTCTAACGCTGATTTTGACGGCTAACGCCAAACTCTAAATCTAGCCATATGTTTGTAGTACACATTCATTTTCTAAGTCCTCAGGTATCTGGCTTTCTACCATATTCTGGGGTGCATGAAGGATTAGGAGTAAAGTACATATGTGTGCATAATATCTGATATGATTCTAGATTGAGGTATTGTCATTTGATGTGATGCCGCTTTTGTTGTCTAACATAATGTGCTGACAATGTTATAATATTGCTCCATTTACCTATTTTTTAAATTTACTACTTGCCCTCTATGAATCGCTATAAAGTGTTAGAATCTGATGTTTTTAGATGAATTTTATTATTCCATATGATGTTATCTCCGTGTAGGGTTATACTTTAATCATCCATTACAAGCTGCCTGTAATTATTCATAGAGGGATGATGCACTACGCACGCTTATGATCGCACATGTGTTTTGTTTTGACATGCGATCAGAGTGCTCCTCTATTGGCTGGCCTGTTTCGATTATACATCTTCACGTTGCCATGTGAGTAAACATCCCAGCGTGATGCACGCTGGTGACGTCACTGCTACGACCCTGCACACGGGCCACATGTGCTGCTCGGCATTCTATGGAGTAACACATGGGTATTTAAGGTGACGGGTTGGGTTGTTCTGTATATTGCTCTGTAATCTTTTAGCCTCATAAGCCCTTGTCTCATTCCTATTAATTTCCAGTAGTCTTGTCACTTCTTCAATTACTAGGAGAATCTGGTCAAGTGAGCAGTTGTTCATGATATTGCACCACTTTAGGCAAAAGGCGGGGTTATTTCTTCCTACAGTTGGTGTATTCCTTATTCTGAATCCACGTGGGATAATTTTTTACGATGATATTCAGATAATTAGGTGGCAGGTAGTATGAGGTCTTTTTCTTTTTTCTTTAATTTAGCCAATTTGGCATATATGTGCGAGGTTTGTTCAGTCATCACCCTGACCGGCAGTGTTGTGTATCTGATCCTAGAGGCATCCTCCTCTGTAAAGAAGAATTCCTCTGCTCCTTGTATTTCTTCTGCGTTGTTCATATCTAATTCTGGATCCTGCTCCATGGCAATTTTTGCATACAGTGTATGTGATAGAAACAGCTTGTGTGATAAAAAAGCTTATTATAGAAGATTTGCAGGACTACAACACTGCCGATCAGGGTGATGACTGAACAAACCTCGCACATATATGCCAATTTCATCACTACATATGATCCTATGCATCAGAAAGTCAAAGGTGCTATTAACAAACATTGGGATCTGATTGTTCCGATCAGCCAATAGAATGCAAGCTCAATCTGATTGGCTGATTGGATCAGCCAATCGGATTGAACTTGAATCTGATTGGTTGATTCCATCAGCCAATCAGAATTTTCCTACCTTAATTCCAATTGGCTGATAGAATCCTATCAGCCAATCGGAATTCGAGGAACGCCATCTTGGATGACATCCCTTAAAGGAACCTTCATTCTGTTTTAGGACGTCGGAAGAAGAGGATGGATCCACGCCGGAGGTCTTGAAGATGGAGCCGCTCGTCATCGGATGGAAGAAGATAGAAGATGACGCTTGGATGAAGATGTCTACCGGTCCGGATCTCCTCTTCTGCCCGGATAGGATGAAGACTTCTGCCCGAAGATGGACTTCTTCAGCCGCCACTCTGATCAAGACTTCAGCCGGAGGATGGACGTCTTCAGCCCCCGCTTGGGCTTGGATCAAGACATCGGAGCCTGGACGGATCAGTGATACCCGGCGTGGTGAAGATAAGGTAGGAAGATCTTCAGGGGCTTAGTGTTAGGTTTATTTAAGGGGGGTTTGGGTTAGATTAGGGGTATGTGGGTGGTGGGTTGTAATGTTGGGGGGGGTATTGTATGTTTTTTTTTCAGGCAAAAGAGCTGAATTCTTTGGGGCATGCCCCGCAAAAGGCCCTTTTAAGGGCTGGTAAGGTAAAAGAGCTTTTCTATTTTAATTTTAGAATAGCGTAGGGCATTTTTTTATTTTGGGGGGCTTTGTTATTTTATTAGGGGGCTTAGAGTAGGTGTAATTAGCTTAAAATTGTTGTAATATTTTTCTAATGTTTGTAAATATTTTTTTATTTTTTGTAACTTAGTTCTTTTTTTTTGTACTTTAGTTAGTTTATTTAATTGTATTTATTTGTAGGTATTGTATTTAATTAATTTATTGATAGTGTAGTGTTAGGTTTAATTGTAGATAATTGTAGGTATTTTATTTAATTAATTTATTGATAGTGTAGTGTTAGGTTTAATTGTAACTTAGGTTAGGATTTATTTTACAGGTAATTTTGTAATTATTTTAACTAGGTAACTATTAAATAGTTATTAACTATTTAATAGCTATTGTACCTGGTTAAAATAAATACAAAGTTGCCTGTAAAATAAATATTAATCCTAAAATAGCTACAATATAATTATAATTTATATTGTAGCTATATTAGGATTTATTTTACAGGTAAGTATTTAGCTTTAAATAGGAATAATGTATTTAATAAGAGTTAATTTATTTCGTTAGATTTAAATTATATTTAATTTAGGGGGGTGTTAGGGTTAGGGTTAGACTTAGCTTTAGGGGTTAATACATTTATTAGAGTAGCGGTGAGGTCCGGTCGGCAGATTAGGGGTTAATAATTATAGGTAGGTGGAGGCGACGTTGGGGGCGGCAGATTAGGGGTTAATAAATATAATATAGGTGTCGGCGGTGTTAGGGGCAGCAGATTAGGGGTACATAGGGATAATGTAGGTGGCGGCGGTGTGCGGTCGGCAGATTAGGGGTTAAAAAAATTAATAGAGTGGCGGCGATGTGGGGGGGCCTCGGTTTAGGGGTACATATGTAGTTTATGGGTGTTAGTGTACTTTAGAGCACAGTAGTTAAGAGCTTTATGAACTGGCGTTAGCCCAGAAAGCTCTTAACTCCTGGCTTTTTTCTGTGGCTGGAGTCTTGTCGTTAGATTTCTAACGCTCACTTCAGCCACGACTCTAAATACCGGCGTTAGAAAGATCCCATTGAAAAGATAGGATGGTGTAGGGGTATCTGCGGTATGGAAAAGTTGCGGCTGCAAAATGAGCATTAGACCCTTTCCTGACTGACTCTAAATACCAGCAGTAGCCCAAAACCAGCGTTAGGAGCCTCTAACGCTGATTTTGACGGCTAACGCCAAACTCTAAATCTAGCCATATGTTTCTAGTACACATTCATTTTCTAAGTCCTCAGGTATCTGGCTTTCTACCATATTCTGGGGTGCATGAAGGATTAGGAGTAAAGTACATATGTGTGCATAATATCTGATATGATTCTAGATTGAGGTATTGTCATTTGATGTGATGCCGCTTTTGTTGTCTAACATAATGTGCTGACAATGTTATAATATTGCTCCATTTACCTATTTTTTTAATTTACTACTTGCCCTCTATGAATCGCTATAAAGTGTTAGAATCTGATGTTTTTAGATGAATTTTATTATTCCATATGATGTTATCTCCGTGTAGGGTTATACTTTAATCATCCATTACAAGCTGCCTGTAATTATTCATAGAGGGATGATGCACTACGCACGCTTATGATCGCACATGTGTTTTGTTTTGACATGCGATCAGAGTGCTCCTCTATTGGCTGGCCTGTTTCGATTATACATCTTCACGTTGCCATGTGAGTAAACATCCCAGCGTGATGCACGCTGGTGACGTCACTGCTACGACCCTGCACACGGGCCACATGTGCTGCTCGGCATTCTATGGAGTAACACATGGGTATTTAAGGTGACGGGTTGGGTTGTTCTGTATATTGCTCTGTAATCTTTTAGCCTCATAAGCCCTTGTCTCATTCCTATTAATTTCCAGTAGTCTTGTCACTTCTTCAATTACTAGGAGAATCTGGTCAAGTGAGCAGTTGTTCATGATATTGCACCACTTTAGGCAAAAGGCGGGGTTATTTCTTCCTACAGTTGGTGTATTCCTTATTCTGAATCCACGTGGGATAATTTTTTACGATGATATTCAGATAATTAGGTGGCAGGTAGTATGAGGTCTTTTTCTTTTTTCTTTAATTTAGCCAATTTGGCATATATGTGCGAGGTTTGTTCAGTCATCACCCTGACCGGCAGTGTTGTGTATCTGATCCTAGAGGCATCCTCCTCTGTAAAGAAGAATTCCTCTGCTCCTTGTATTTCTTCTGCGTTGTTCATATCTAATTCTGGATCCTGCTCCATGGCAATTTTTGCATACAGTGTATGTGATAGAAACAGCTTGTGTGATAAAAAAGCTTATTATAGAAGATTTGCAGGACTACAACACTGCCGATCAGGGTGATGACTGAACAAACCTCGCACATATATGCCAATTTCATCACTACATATGATCCTATGCATCAGAAAGTCAAAGGTGCTATTAACAAACATTGGGATCTGATTGTTCCGATCAGCCAATAGAATGCAAGCTCAATCTGATTGGCTGATTGGATCAGCCAATCGGATTGAACTTGAATCTGATTGGTTGATTCCATCAGCCAATCAGAATTTTCCTACCTTAATTCCAATTGGCTGATAGAATCCTATCAGCCAATCGGAATTCGAGGGACGCCATCTTGGATGACATCCCTTAAAGGAACCTTCATTCTGTTTTAGGACGTCGGAAGAAGAGGATGGATCCACGCCGGAGGTCTTGAAGATGGAGCCGCTCGTCATCGGATGGAAGAAGATAGAAGATGACGCTTGGATGAAGATGTCTACCGGTCCGGATCTCCTCTTCTGCCCGGATAGGATGAAGACTTCTGCCCGAAGATGGACTTCTTCAGCCGCCACTCTGATCAAGACTTCAGCCGGAGGATGGACGTCTTCAGCCCCCGCTTGGGCTTGGATCAAGACATCGGAGCCTGGACGGATCAGTGATACCCGGCGTGGTGAAGATAAGGTAGGAAGATCTTCAGGGGCTTAGTGTTAGGTTTATTTAAGGGGGGTTTGGGTTAGATTAGGGGTATGTGGGTGGTGGGTTGTAATGTTGGGGGGGGTATTGTATGTTTTTTTTCCAGGCAAAAGAGCTGAATTCTTTGGGGCATGCCCCGCAAAAGGCCCTTTTAAGGGCTGGTAAGGTAAAAGAGCTTTTCTATTTTAATTTTAGAATAGCGTAGGGCATTTTTTTATTTTGGGGGGCTTTGTTATTTTATTAGGGGGCTTAGAGTAGGTGTAATTAGCTTAAAATTGTTGTAATATTTTTCTAATGTTTGTAAATATTTTTTTATTTTTTGTAACTTAGTTCTTTTTTTTTGTACTTTAGTTAGTTTATTTAATTGTATTTATTTGTAGGTATTGTATTTAATTAATTTATTGATAGTGTAGTGTTAGGTTTAATTGTAGATAATTGTAGGTATTTTATTTAATTAATTTATTGATAGTGTAGTGTTAGGTTTAATTGTAACTTAGGTTAGGATTTATTTTACAGGTAATTTTGTAATTATTTTAACTAGGTAACTATTAAATAGTTATTAACTATTTAATAGCTATTGTACCTGGTTAAAATAAATACAAAGTTGCCTGTAAAATAAATATTAATCCTAAAATAGCTACAATATAATTATAATTTATATTGTAGCTATATTAGGATTTATTTTACAGGTAAGTATTTAGCTTTAAATAGGAATAATGTATTTAATAAGAGTTAATTTATTTCGTTAGATTTAAATTATATTTAATTTAGGGGGGTGTTAGGGTTAGGGTTAGACTTAGCTTTAGGGGTTAATACATTTATTAGAGTAGCGGTGAGGTCCGGTCGGCAGATTAGGGGTTAATAATTATAGGTAGGTGGAGGCGACGTTGGGGGCGGCAGATTAGGGGTTAATAAATATAATATAGGTGTCGGCGGTGTTAGGGGCAGCAGATTAGGGGTACATAGGGATAATGTAGGTGGCGGCGGTGTGCGGTCGGCAGATTAGGGGTTAAAAAAATTAATAGAGTGGCGGCGATGTGGGGGGGGCCTCGGTTTAGGGGTACATATGTAGTTTATGGGTGTTAGTGTACTTTAGAGCACAGTAGTTAAGAGCTTTATGAACTGGCGTTAGCCCAGAAAGCTCTTAACTCCTGGCTTTTTTCTGTGGCTGGAGTCTTGTCGTTAGATTTCTAACGCTCACTTCAGCCACGACTCTAAATACCGGCGTTAGAAAGATCCCATTGAAAAGATAGGATGGTGTAGGGGTATCTGCGGTATGGAAAAGTTGCGGCTGCAAAATGAGCATTAGACCCTTTCCTGGCTGACTCTAAATACCAGCAGTAGCCCAAAACCAGCGTTAGGAGCCTCTAACGCTGATTTTGACGGCTAACGCCAAACTCTAAATCTAGCCATATGTTTCTAGTACACATTCATTTTCTAAGTCCTCAGGTATCTGGCTTTCTACCATATTCTGGGGTGCATGAAGGATTAGGAGTAAAGTACATATGTGTGCATAATATCTGATATGATTCTAGATTGAGGTATTGTCATTTGATGTGATGCCGCTTTTGTTGTCTAACATAATGTGCTGACAATGTTATAATATTGCTCCATTTACCTATTTTTTAAATTTACTACTTGCCCTCTATGAATCGCTATAAAGTGTTAGAATCTGATGTTTTTAGATGAATTTTATTATTCCATATGATGTTATCTCCGTGTAGGGTTATACTTTAATCATCCATTACAAGCTGCCTGTAATTATTCGTAGAGGGATGATGCACTACGCACGCTTATGATCGCACATGTGTTTTGTTTTGACATGCGATCAGAGTGCTCCTCTATTGGCTGGCCTGTTTCGATTATACATCTTCACGTTGCCATGTGAGTAAACATCCCAGCGTGATGCACGCTGGTGACGTCACTGCTACGACCCTGCACACGGGCCACATGTGCTGCTCGGCATTCTATGGAGTAACACATGGGTATTTAAGGTGACGGGTTGGGTTGTTCTGTATATTGCTCTGTAATCTTTTACTTTGCTGTATCATGGATTTGACAAAGGGGACGTAACGTTCCCGAAACGTTATGCTTTTTATGTAACTTATTAAATGTTAAGTTTTAGATAATTTTTCAGTGAGTGCCTTTATTTCTATTTGGATTTTTTTTTTAAATATATATATATATATATATATATATATATATATATATATTTATTTATTTATTTATTTATTTATTTTTTGTGCACCAAATCATCAGATATATGTAAACATATTTATTTATGAATAGCTACAAAACTCTCTGTTATGTAAAGAGCATTGGAATATGAAATATTAATATTTTCATGTTGGGTTAGCACAACTGAGAATATGTGATCTTGTTTGAGCACGCAATATTCTAACTTCGGAATTTTTGCACTATTAGGGTTACCGCTAGAACGAAAACAGTTTACTTTTAACTTGTAATATGAGCGTAACCCGACTAGCGCAAAAATCTTATTTCTAGCGGAAGTGCAAAATACCACTCACTTGTAATCTGGCACTATATCTTCTTATATTGGATTATAACAGTACTGAAACTGTAAAGTGTTAACCTGTTCCATTACAACATTGTATAGACATAGAATATGTTCAAATGAGAACATGACAGAGTTTTTATAATGGGTGCACCTTCATGCCCACTTAGTCCAAACACGGTCAAAACAGTGTGTTTCAAAGTGCTTGGGCCTACATTATTCGGTCATGAAAGAACAGTCCCATTTAGAAGTTCTATAATGTAGGTGCAAACACTTTAAACACATTGCCATGACCCAACATTTGCTTTCCCTAGGTCTACGATGACTTTGTTTGAAACATATCATAACATATATATATATTTGCTTAGTTCCTAATGTTGAAAATATGACCCCAGCAAAATGTTTGACTTGACCTTTTGATTGTATATTTATTGGCACTTTCTCCTGATTTTGGTAATAGATCTGACTATGCAAACCAACTGCAATCCTGATCGTGTCTTCAATAACAAAGTATCAATTTGAACTGTGTTGTTTATTGACTGTTTTTAAGTTAGTTGATTATTGTTATTATTTATGGTCATGTACTGATACTAATTTTTCATGGTCATGTACTGATACTAATTTTAGAATTATGAATTGTTAAATGTTATATTTCTTTTAGGAATAATTAACAGGACATGAAAATATTTTTTTTTAATTAAATATATTGAGGCCCATTTATCAAGCTTCAAATGGAGCTCGAGGGCCCGTGTTTCTGGCGAGTTTTCATACTCACCAGAAACACAAGTCTTTAGACCGCTGCTCCATAACCTGTCCACCTGCTCTGATGAGACGGACAGAGATTGCCACAATTCAACCCGATCGAGTACGATCAAGGTTGATTGACACCCCTGAGTCTGCAGGGGGCGGCATTGCACCAGCAGCTCACAAGAGCTGCTGGTGCAATGCTGAATATGGAGAGCGTATTGCTCTCCGCATTCTGCGAGGTCTGTCGGACCTTATCCGAACTGTCGGATCAGGTCCGACAGACCTTTGTTAAATAGGCCTCATTATGTAGAATGCATATTTATTATTGTATTTATGGTAAACCTCTATTATATATGTTGTAAAATGTACTAAATTTTAAAACTTGTTGTAGAAGATTGGTAATATATTAGTCTTCAAATTTAATGCTATAATGATCTTAGTCTGCAATGGTCAAGAACCAGTAGCTGGAAGGGTGCTGTACAATCAAAGTAACAATAATAAGGTGTAGGTGAATAGCAAAATCAAGAAGACAATATGAGGGTTAGGCTATTAGAAAGGCAAGGCATCATACTCATGTGGTTAGATAGAGTAAATAAGTCCAGGAAACAAGCTAAGATTATGGTAGCCAAAGTACATACACTGTGTGCAGAATTATTAGGCAAATGAGTATTTTGACCACATCATCCTCTTTATGCATGTTGTCTTACTCCAAGCTGTATAGGCTCGAAAACCTGCTACCAATTAAGCATATTAGGTGATGTGCATCTCTGTAATGAGAAGGGGTGTGGTCTAATAACATCAACACCCTATATCAGGTGTGCATAATTATTAGGCAACTTCCTTTCCTTTGGCAAAATGGGTCAAAAGAAGGACTTGACAGGCTCAGAAAAGTCAAAAATAGTGAGATATCTTGCAGAGGGATGCAGCACTCTTAAAATTGCAAAGCTTCTGAAGCGTGATCATCGAACAATCAAGCGTTTCATTCAAAATAGTCAACAGGGTCGCAAGAAGCGTGTGGAAAAACCAAGGCGCAAAATAACTGCCCATGAACTGAGAAAAGTCAAGGGTGCAGCTGCCAAGATGCCACTTGCCACCAGTTTGGCCATATTTCAGAGCTGCAACATCACTGGAGTGCCCAAAAGCACAAGGTGTGCAATACTCAGAGACATGGCCAAGGTAAGAAAGGCTGAAAGATGACCACCACTGAACAAGACACACAAGCTGAAACGTCAAGACTGGGCCAAGAAATATCTCAAGACTGATTTTTCTAACGTTTTATGGACTGATGAAATGAGAGTGAGTCTTGATGGGCCAGATGGATGGGCCCGTGGCTGGATTGGTAAAGGGCAGAGAGCTCCAGTCCGACTCAGACGCCAGCAAGGTGGAGGTGGAGTACTGGTTTGGGCTGGTATCATCAAAGATGAGCTTGTGGGGCCTTTTCGGGTTGAGGATGGAGTCAAGCTCAACTCCCAGTCCTACTGCCAGTTTCTGGAAGACACCTTCTTCAAGCAGTGGTACAGGAAGAAGTCTGCATCCTTCAAGAAAAACATGATTTTCATGCAGGACAATGCTCCATCACACGCGTCCAAGTACTCCACAACGTGGCTGGCAAGAAAGGGTATAAAAGAAGAAAATCTAATGACATGGCCTCCTTGTTCACCTGATCTGAACCCCATTGAGAACCTGTGGTCCATCATCAAATGTGAGATTTACAAGGAGGGAAAACAGTACACCTCTCTGAACAGTGTCTGGGAGGCTGTGGTTGCTGCTGCACGCAATGTTGATGGTGAACAGATTAAAACACTGACAGAATCCATGGATGGCAGGCTTTTGAGTGTCCTTGCAAAGAAAGGTGGCTATATTGTCACTGATTTGTTTTTGTTTTGTTTTTGAATGTCAGAAATGTATATTTGTGAATGTTGAGATGTTATATTGGTTTCACTGGTAAAAATAAATAATTGAAATGGATATATATTTGTTTTTTGTTAAGTTGCCTAATAATTATGCACAGTAATAGTCACCTGCACACACAGATATCCCCCTAAAATAGCTATAACTAAAAACAAACTAAAAACTACTTCCAAAACTATTCAGCTTTGATATTAATGAGTTTTTTGGGTTCATTGAGAACATGGTTGTTGTTCAATAATAAAATTAATCCTCAAAAATGCAACTTGCCTAATAATTCTGCACTCCCTGTATATAGAAGCCAGAGGGGAAGGAATAGAAACAGAAATTTAGGTTCCAAGACACTAAAATATCCAGCTGACTGTAGTCTATGCAGAGCGGCATAGATCAGCAGGTTTACAGTAAAATAGGACCTTAATCACTAGAGCTGTTGCTTTAAAAATGTTAATAATATTTAGTAAATCTCTTAGACCTAAAAATTGCTTCTTTGCCTTTCATTAAACTACTCTTCAGAATCATTTTTCCTTTCTGCTGTCTAAATCTTAAGGCAAAATCTGTTTACAAGCTTGGAGAAATTGCCATATTGAGAAAATCTTTATTGATCATTTTTGTCTGCCAAGCAGGAACAAAATTCCTCTGCATGTGTGTTACTAGCTGTGAAGGGAGCTAAAATTACAGATCTGTGTGCATTGCTGGAAGCCATTGTAGGTCAGGTATCTGCTTCTGTGAATTACTGTAACTAAGGGAGGTCAGATCACCAATGTGTATTATACTGAGGGGAATCAAATCACTGCTTTGCTTTGAGAAATATATATGGTGAGGTTGGGCATGTCTATGTTGTAATGCTATAAAGCCTATAGTTAGGTTTGTGAGGGAGCATTGAATATATATACATGACCTAAAAAACTGGGATTTTTGAAACCTAGGAATCTCCCTAGCAAGACATCAGAACTAACAGCAAATAATTAGAAAATAAATATTACCCAAACAAACAGCACCCAGATCAAAGTACACCATATGGAAAAAGTTTGTGGATAAGCCTACTAATTATTGATTTCAGATATTTCAGCCGCAACTGTTGATAAAATTAAGCACCAAACCATAAAATCCTCATAGACAAAAAATGGCATTAAAATAGGTTGTACTGTAGAGCTCAGTGACTTTAAACTTGGCACTGTCATAGGATGCCATCTTTACCAGAAGTCAGTTCTTGACATTTCTGCACTACTAAGTTTTCACCAGTCAACTATAAGTGCTATTATTTTGACGTGGAAGTGTTTACAAGCAATAACAGCCAAACCACAAACTGCTAGACCAAGCGAGATCGCAGAGAGTCCTGAGTGCTGAAGTGTATAGAGTATAAAAAATTGTCTATCATCTATTTCACCACTCACTACAGAGTTCCAAACTGCATTTGAAAACAACACCTCACAAAAACTGTGTGTTGGGTGCTTCATGAAATGGGTTTGGCTGGAGGGGTTTTGAGCACACTACCAATGGAGCAGTGGAAAGAATTTCTCAGGAGTGATGAATAACGCTTCACTATCTGAAAATCTGATGGAAGAATCTGGGTGCGGCAGATGCCAGCAGAAAGATACCTACCAGATTGCATAGTGCCTACTATAAAGTTTTGTGGAGGAAGGATAATAGTCTGGGGCTGATTTTTAGGATTTATGGCAAAGCCCCTTATGTCCAGTGAAAGGTATTTCTAATGCTACAGGATATAATGACATTTTAAACAGTTGGGCACTTCCAACACAGTTTGGGAAAGGCAATTTCTGTTCCATGACTGTGCCCTTGTACCCAAACCATAAACACAGGGTTTGATGAGTCTGATATGAAGGAAGTCAAGTGGTCTGCAGTGGAACCCTGGTCTCAACCTAATCAAACAGCTTTGGTATGAATTAATAGCTAATTGCAAACCAGACCTTCTCGTTCAACATCAGTGCCTGATATAACAAATGCTTTTTTTGGCTGAAAAAGGCACAAATACAAACAGGCACACTCCAAAATTTTGTAGAAAGCCTTCTCAGAAGAGTTGCGTCTGTTATATCTGCAAAGGGTGCAAGCTCCATACTAATGCCAATGTTTTTTTTAAATTCTGTATCCAACAAGCTCATATGGTTTTGGTGTCTGCACACTATTGGCCATCTAATGTAGATGCTCATTCAGCCATTATCAGTTCCTTTCAGTAGCCTAGCACAAATGGAGACTACTAGAACTGTGATTCAAAACATCTTCTATTTACAAGTTTTGACCAATTGAAGTAAACTAAGATTTAGAAAATAAGTTTTTTTTTATATTTTAACTTTTACAGTTTTATTGAAGAATTAAAGTAAACCTATATAAAAAAGCTAAATAATTAGGTTGTTCTCTATTAATCTTCTCAGAAATGGTGGAATATTTAGATTAATCTTCTTGTATTAATATATGTAGATGCCAGAAAAGTATGGAATTATTTGAATGGTCAATCACTGTGAAGTAAGATCTCATATCAGAGCATTTTGACAGTTTAAGTCTGTCAAAAGAACTCAAATAAGGGGGCAGTCTGCAGAGGCATAGTTACAAGGTAATCACAAAGGAAAACGTGTAATAAAGGGCGAGTAAAGTACAAATTAAACTTTCATGTTTCAGATAGGGCATGTCATTTTAAACAACTTTCTAATTTACTTTTATCATCAAATTTGCTTTGTTGTCTTGATATTCTTAGTTGAAAGCTAAACCTAGGTAGGCTCATATGCTAATTCCTAAATCCTTGAAGGCCGTGTAATAAAGGGATTATCTATCCTTTTAAACAATAACAATTCTGGAGTAGACTGTCCCTTTAATGCATTCATTGCGTTGGTTTCCAGGAGAATGCATAGCATATACAACTAATAACAGGTGCTGATGTGTTTTGATGATTTTTTTTATTTTAACTCTTTGAAGAAGAAAAACTGATTACATAATTAAAGGACACTGAACCCAAATTTGTTTCTTTTGTGATTCAGATAGAGCATGCAATTTTAAGCAACTTTCTAATTTACTCCTATTATCAATTTTTCTTCTTTCTTGCTATCTTTAGTTGAAAAAGAAAGTCCAGGACCCTGGACAGCACTTGCTTATTGGTGAATGAATTTATCCACCAGTCAGCAAGAACAAACCAAGTTTTTCACCAAAAATGGGTCAGCATCTAAACTTACATTCTTGCTTTTCAAATAAAAATACCAAGATAATGAAGAACATTTGCTAATAGGAGTAAATTAGAAAGTTGCTTAAAATGGCATGCTCTATCTGAATCACGAAAGAAAAAATTTGGGTTCAGTGTCCCTTTAATTAAAAATGTCCTGAGGCTGGCTTGATTTCCCTGATATGCATGCATCAGGATCTAATATGACCAAGATTTAAAGGAACTTGTATTTTGTAGACAGTGGAACCTTTGAGAGCAGTTGTGCCTTTGACATTTTAAAACATTGCAAAGGAAATGCAGTGCCCCTCATTTTTACGATTTTATACATACTATAGTAGGTAATACATTTTAAGCTTGCATTGTCCCATACATTTTAATTTTTCCTGTAAACACATAGAAAATCTTGCCAGATCATTTTCGTTGTAAACATTTATCAATATAGATATCAATATCCTTCAATCTACAAATTTTTCAGAAAATTTGTTTTTAAGAAGATTATTGTTTTAAAAACGAAAGAACAGGATTCTGATGATGAAAATACAGGGAAAGAAATTTTTCGAAGAAAATGTGGATTCAAAATTCTACATGTGATTTACATCATCAACAATATCTGTGGGCGTTTCCTGATTCATATGAAGAGAAAATACAATTCACTGTATTTACATTCTCCAAGAACAATGTCATTAGGAGGGAAAAGACACATATTTCCATTATTCTGCAAACAAGATTTATATAATTGAAAAAATTGTTTATATGCTAGATCTGAGAAAATATCTATAGAAAGTAAAAAAACTGCATTAGGAAAAAATATAAAATAGGATCCCAATCCCCTTTTAAGCATGAGGAATACCATAGAGACGCAGACTGAGAGGTAACATATTGGTAGCTCATATTTCTTCAGGCAAGTGTAGTTCCTAATGAATTGCTGTCAACTGACAAGATAATTATCCTTATCACAAGAAGGACCCCTCGTGATAATTCCTCTGATGCATTTTACTGTGTAAAGCCAAAAGTAGAGGAAGTAAGGTGGGTAGAATTTGTGGAAAATTGTAATTTCCATTAGTTTTGTATAATTTGTTGATTAGAAGATACGTATGATATATTTCCCATAGAATTATGTGGGTTAATCAGATTCAAGGTCATTACAAACCATTAGACAACCTTGTTATTATTATGTGTGTTTGAGTAACTATATAAAACATAAACAACACAGATGTTTTGCATTGAGACGTTACCAACAATATTCCAATCCATCAATTTAACCAATTGAAAATCAATTTTGATTTGTTTTGAATGACATATCACGGATGTTTTCATGTTTTTTTTCTTTTTTTTTAAAACATTTTAATGTTTCCTACTTAACATAGTTGAAATACAATTACAAGAATATTATTTTAGGATTAGTGGCTACACCCATTGGCCTCCTGTCTTTAGCTCACCAAAAGTGTTCAGCTAGGTCTCAGTAGTGTATTTCTTCTCTGTAACTGACTTACAGGGTTTAAGCATAAAGTTATATGAACTCATTAGCACAATTATAAATCTTCTAGCACATTATTAGAACATATATCTTCTTAAACTTTTATGTTTCGTAAAGTTGGTTTCTGTGTTTATCCTGGTACTCATTGTATACTAAGGGGCCTATCTATCAAGCTCCGAATGGAGCTTAATGCCCCGTGTTTCTGGTGAGCCTGCAGGCTCGCCAGAAACAGCAGTTATGAAGCAGCGGTCACAAAGACCGCTGCTCCATAACCTGTCCGCCTGCTCTGAGCAGGGGGGCAGGAATCGCAACAATTCAACCCGATCGAGTACGATCGGGTTGATTGACACCCCCTGCTGGCGGCCCATTGGACGTGAGTCTGCAGGGGGCGGCGTTGCACTAGCAGCTCTTGTGAGCTGCTGGTGCAATGTTAAATGCGGAGAGCGTATTGCAGACCTGATCCGCACTGTCGGATCAGGTCCGCAAGACCTTTGATAAATAGGGGCCTATATATGCCAATCTTATGGTTTGTATGCCAAAAACTACCTGACCAGAGTTTTATATTTGCACAGTAAAATCTAATAGATTGGGCTGGCTGATAATGACAGATTTAATGGTTGAGATCACTAGAAATTAAGTTTAAAAGCAGGAAGAATTTATGTATTAATTTTGCATAAGGAAATTACTCCTACCAACATGACAAACAGGGGAAAAGTAAAACTCATAAGAAAACCATGAATAGATAAACCCTACTGCAGTTTTGTGGATCTGAGTACAAGCTAAAGAGAATATCGAAGTTAAATTGTGATAAAGAGAGGGCTAAAATATATATGTCTGTTCACTTTTTAATGTATTAAATCATTCAGATAGTTAGAACACAAGACAAACATTGTGCCGTTATTCAGTGAAGGTTAGCTTCACCTTAGCTTCTAAAAAACTTTTATATTTCTTTGTCTTGTTAGGACTTTGCAAAATATTTCTGCAGATACAATGCAACATATTAAGGGGGAAATTTATGAAACTGCAAATGGCATGAATGTGACCAGGGTGATTGACAAGCTGCACACTTCGCAGGAAGGGGTTATAATAAATATGGGCAGCAAATGCTGCCCACTTGCTACAATCTTGTGCAGACAGGTTCCCTATCTTCAAGTATTGTCTTCTCCAGGAGAATGCTAAATATGGCACATATCTGATGATTTAGAATATCACTGCTCAATTTGTTCAAAATAACATATTGGTCAAATTTACTTGGCACAAAGCCACTAACCCCCCCCCCCCCCATACAATAAGCAGATACTGAATGGTTTACTAGTGGATTGGAATATTGTTTCCGTAGCTCTTCTAATGGTTTAGAAAAAAAACTGTATAATTAGAACTAAAATGTTTTTGTTTTTTATTTTTGTAATCCCAAAATGGCAATATTTAATTTCTAGGCATAGATCATTTCCTTGTCTTGCAGTGAAAGCAGATTTTCATACTCCAAAACTAAATTTAGGACAATGTATATAATCTATTAAAACATTCAGTTTTCTTTTTTATTAAATCCTAGTACACTTACTTAATCTTTAAACTGAGTATGTTTTTTTTCAACTTTATACCCAATATTCAAACATCTGAATGGAAAATAATGTCTATTCCAATAGGCAACAACGGCACATACTTATTGGCTATAAAACACAGACTGCTTTTATGACAAAGAGATAAACCTTTTAAATGGTTATGATAGCTCAAGCAGGGCCTGGACAAGTATGGGCATTTTATAGATCATACAGAAGACTGTAAATCATCAAATGCTTATGGATTCCATTTAAAACTTTATTAAAGCTCCTGTCAGATATATCCCAATTTAATAGAAACTTAAAGGTTGTAGGATGTGAGAATCCATCAGTACATGAACTTGCCTGAACCACAGTAGAGAACTTTTTAGAGATAAGAATGAGAAAGTGCAATTTTATGAAAGTGTTTTTTAGTTTGTGATATACTTTAATAGTGTGATACTTCTAGAAACATATATTAAGTTTACAGTCATAGTTCTGGTCCTTCTTTTGAAAAGCAAGTGGTATAAGTCTAAAATAACAATCATAAAAATATAAGCTTTTAAGTGAGTAACACAATAAATTAGACAAGATTGTTTTTAGATTTGTATACACATTAGTCCAAAAATGAATATATGTACATAACCTCACTGCCCAAGCCCTGCTTGGTGCTAAGCATACAACAGAACACGTAGGTGAAACATATCCAACAGACCAAGCATTATTTGGGGTTCATAAGATAAGGGGCTGTTGGGTCAGGGGTCTTATCTGAGGTTTGATATCAGTATTGCTGACAGATTGATTGCAGGGCCAGAGTTCTGATCTGATGTCAAATGTGGGTATGACGACGACTGAGTAGCTGTAGGACCAGGGGTCAAAACTGAAATCTGATGCGGGTATAGGGTAGCATGATCTAATGCAAGAATGAGTCAAAAGGAGGGTCTGCACTGTAAGGACCTGATCGGATGTTTGCAAGTGGCTGATAAAGGAGCTGCAGGGGCTAAGTATAATTTTGTGTGACATAGGTATTGGAAAGACAAGGGTCTGATTTTCAGTTTTGCTTAGGTGTGAGGCTGATGTATATGCGTTGAATGTGGCACTCACAAGTCCCATCCCCATAATGCCTCTCAAGATCTTATGAATCTCACAATATCTCCTTTAGGACCATGTGTTCCCCTACTTTACCTCACAGAAACACTTTAAGATAAGATCTTTGAGCAGGATGCCGTTTTTTTTTTTTTAGTAATTTAGCATGCTGTAATTTTTGTGGGATGTCTCCACAATAAATAATGTGACCCAATTTATCACTGCATATTATCATTTGGGGCTAGATTAAGAGTGGAGCGCTATTTATCGATTACGCTAGAAGGCTAATTGTGCTAAATGTAAACTTTTTGAGCATGTTAGGATGTGCTCGTATTACAAGTTGAAAGTAAAAAGTTATCCCTCTTGCGCTAACCCGATGTGCGCAAACAGCTTAATTCTAGCGCAATTAGAATATTGTTTATATGCTTGAGTGCTAATTATTCTAGAAGTAAACTTTTTGCGCACGTCGGGTTGCGCTTGTAGTACGAGTTGAAAGTAAAAGGTTTTCGCTCTTGCACTAACCCGACCCGCTCAAACAGCTTACTTCTAGCTCAATCAGAATATTGTGTGCACAATAACATATTCCCCTATAGAAGTCAATAGAGCAAAAAGGTGGAAAAACACCCTACTCGCACACTAACTCATGTTTGCAAGTGCGCTAACCTGACCTCATATTTTCAAGTGCTCTAACCTGATATGAAAATATAAATATTTCACATTCCAATGTTCTTCACATAGAACAATATGTTCTATGTATTCATAAATAAATATTTCTACATATATCTGATGGTATTTTTGTACAATATATGATTAGATGATTAGATATATGTAAAGATTCAGTTGTAATCAAAATTATTCAACCCCCTTGCAAATCAGGTTTATCACCAAAATTTACAGACTTTTAGCTGTTTGCAATGAACAAATCAAACAAAAACAATTGAAATAGCTCAACACAATGAATGCTTCAAATGGTTTACCCAGATTCAATTAAAAATGCAACTTTTAGTACATTCTGCAGTCTAAATATTATTCAACCCCTTCATGGCAAGCATCTTTAGTACTTAGTAGTATTTATGTATAAATACTTTATGTATTTATGTGTTTATATGTGTATATATGTCTGTAAATACATCTGTATATATATATATATATATATATATATATATATATATATATATATATATATATATACACATATACATCTTTAGACTTTATAACTTTTGTGTGCAATATTTTTTTTTAAAATATTTTTTATTAGACAGTGTTATTATGAGTGTAACTGTACATTGTAATGTATTTTTATGTGGTTTTTTTTCGCAAAACAGTTAGCCACAGCTCTGAAGTCGCAGTAATCATTCTAGCATAAATCACGACCAATCAATTGCATTTACTTTCAATTTAACCTACACACAATTGATCGCAAAAATCCGATATCTCTTGCCGGTAGATGTTTGTACTCCACTCGTAATCTGGCCCTTGATGTCTTATCAAACATTGTAATGATTATTTGCTTCCATTTTTTTTCGCTAATGAACCTTTTGACCTAATTTGAGACACTATGGATTTCACTAAGTTACATACACACACAGACATGCATAGATAATTTGAGTCATGGGTTTTTGGCAAGTATATGTTATTTGTAGTCTCCAATGTCACTTGTGTTAAGGGCAATGATTAGATCACATGACTCGTCATGGACTGTGTAAAGATTTTAAAAGGATGTTTTGAAAAGCTTTTTTCTATTCAAATGCAAATTCTAGACACTAATAAGTTAGGTTTTGCTGTTCTGTTTAAAAAAACAACCATTTTGTTATTTACAGCTCTTTTCAAAGAATATATTAAAGTTTTTCTCTTAAAATATGATCAATACTTCTTAACATTATAATTCCCTTTTTTATTTGCAACAATTTTCAGATGTCACCCTTTTTCTAATAGATTAAACATTTAGCCTATCAGGTCTTTTCTTTGTCATGAAATGTTATACTCATTTCTTACGCTTTTTTCAAATCCAGGATGGTCTGTAATATTTTTTTCTGGTAATTTTGAGTTTTCTTACTGTTCTCCTAATATATTTGCCTCAAATTCATAAAAAATATTAGCTTGGATTAATTTTTGTATTTTATAGTATGTTAAATCCTGAAATTATTCTTGAAATTCATCTAGTACTTTTAAATGACATAACACTCATCAGAAAAGATATTAAAGTCTTCTTAGAGCTGTTGCCAACTGTGTGCAATGCAAATCAGTTAGGATGTCAGTAGCCAATAAAGTTACATAGTATATCACCTTGAAGAAAGCTGTCTCACCGTATGACCTTAACATCGGCATTCTTTCAATATTGGCATATTTTATGCATGCAAGTGATAACGTTTTACCGTCTTATGGCACTGCAGGGAAGTTTCCTTCTGCCCATTGAAGATTATTACCTTTTTCCGAGGTGGTTATGATTATAGATACTTACTAAAGACAAGAATAATTGACCATAAAAAACCTTTTATATTCTCACAATTATTTTTGCATTGACTTAAAGTGTCAGGAAAATAGGATTTTATTAGCGGGTCTCTAATTTTGCGTTCATTTAATTTTATCTAGACTTTTTCTTCAGTATGTTTTTAGACTGAAAGGTTGGCATTGGTACAAAAGAACAATTTGTTACAGAATCTTTACAGAATGAGAGTTTCATAGTCTTAGTGAATGATTGAATATCAAATAAAATGAAATGTATGGATCAGCAAAGGTGCCTACACTGAGGTAGCAGAATGATCTACAGGTACCTCAAATGCTAAATCAGGAGTTTTAAATCAATGGTAGACAAGTACATTGTAACTGAGATCTTGTTAAAAAGTTGATTCAAAGTGTGATTGAGACACCACTGTGAAGTAGTTAATAATTATAATAATTAAACAAAAGTTATACACAACTTGTATAAAACACCCAATTCCTGTCATTAAAGAAATTAAAATATAGTGAAAATTGTTTATAATTGTTTGTGTTAGTTTTTGTAAAGTTTAGCAATTTTGTCTATTTTTAGGACACATTACAAGCAATCACTGTGGTTGTTCTATGATGCTTCATTAAATTCTGTGTGAATGATCAGACACCTAGATTACGAGTTTTGCGTTAGAGGCTATGCGGCGCTAACGAGCAGTTTTCCCTCACCGCTAACTTACATGCAGCGCTGGTATTACGAGTTTTCAGAAACCCGTCGTTAAAAGACAAGAAGTGAGCATTGAGCAAAATTTTGCTCAATACCGCACTACAATACCAGCACTGCTTAAGTCAGCGGTGAGCTGGTCGTATGTGCTCGTGCACAATTTCCCCATAGGAATCAACGGGGAGAGCCGGCTGAAAAAAAATCTAACACCTGCAAAAAAGCAGCGTAAAGTTCCCTAACGCAGCCCCATTGATTCCTATGGGGAAATAAAAGTTATGTCTACACCTAACACCCTAACATGAACACAGAGTCTAAACACCCCTAATCTTACACTTATTAACCCCTAATCTGCCGCCCCCGACATCGCCGACACCTAAATTATATTATTAACCCCTAATCTGCCGCTCCGGACATCGCCGCCACCTACATTATATAGTTATGAACCCCTAATCTGCTGCCCCCAACATCGCCAACACCTACATTATATTTATTAACCCCTAATCTGCAGCCCCCAATGTCGCCGCAACCTACCTATACTTTTTAACCCTTAATCTGCCGCCCCCAACGTCGCCGCCACTATAATAAACTTATTAACCCCTAAACCGCCGCACTCCCGCCTCACAAACATTAATTAAATATTATTAACCCCTAATCTGCCATCCCTAACATCGCTGCCACCTACCTACATTTATTAACCCCTAATCTGCCGCCCCCAACGTCGCTGCCACTATATTAAAGTTATTAACCCCTAAACCTATGCCTAACTCTAAACCTAACACCCCCTAACTTAAATATAATTTAAATAAATCTAAATAAATATTCCTATCATTAACTACATTATTCCTATTTTAAACTAAATACTTACTTATAAAATAAACCCTAAGCTAGCTACAATATAACTAATAGTTATATTGTATCTAGCTTAGGGTTTATTTTTTTTTACAGGCAAGTTTGTATTTATTTTAACTAGGTAGAATAGTTATTAAATAGTTATTAACTATTTAATAACTACCTAGCTAAAATAAATACAAAAGTACCTGTAAAATAAAACCTAACCTAAGTTACAATAACACCTAACCTTACACTATAATTAAATAAATTAACAAAATTGAATACAATTACCTAAATTAAATTAAATTAGCTAAAGTACAAAAAAAACCCCCCCACTAAATTACAGAAAATAATAAACATATTACAGATATTTAAACTAATTACACCTAATCTAATAGCCCTATTAAAATAAAAAAAGCCCACCCCAAATAAAAAAACCCTAGCCTAAACTAAACTACCAATAGCCCTTAAAAGGGCCTTTTGCGGGGCATTGTCCCAAAGTAATCAGCTCTTTTACCTGTAAAAATACAAACAACCCCCCCAACAGTAAAACCCACCACCCACACAGCCAACCCCCCAAATAAAATACTATCTAAAAAAAACTAAGCTCCCCATTGCCCTGAAAAGGGCATTTGGATAGGCATTGCCCTTAAAAGGGCAGTTAGCTCTTTTGCCGCCCAAACCCTAACCTAAAAATAAAACCCACCCAATACACCCTTAAAAAAAACCTAACACTAACCCCCTGAAGATCGACATACCGGAAGACTTCTTCCTCCAAGCCGGGCCAAAGTCCTCAACAAAGCCTGGAAAAGTCTTTATCTAAGCCGGGCAAAGTGGTCCTCCAGACGGGCAGAAGTCTTCATCCAGACGGCATCTTCTATCTTTATCCACGCGGAGTGGGTCCATCTTCAAGACATCCGACGTGGAGCATCCTCTTCATCCGGTGTCTTCTTACTGAATGAAGGTACCTTTAAGTGACGTCATCCAAGATGGTGTCCCTTAGATTCCAATTGGCTGATAGAATTCTATCAGCCAATCGGAATTAAGGTAGAAAAAATCCTATTGGCTGATTCAATCAGCCAATAGAATGCGAGCTCAATCCTATTGGCTGATTGGATCAGCCAATACGATTGAACTTCAATCCTATTGGCTGATTGCATCAGCCAATAGGATTTTTTCTACCTTAATTCTGATTGGCTGATTGAATTCTATTAGCCAATCAGAATCTAAGGGACGCCATCTTGAATGACGTCACTTAAAGGTACCTTCATTCAGCTTTAGTCATCAGATGAAGAGGATGCTCCGCGTCGGATGTCTTGAAGATGGACCCGCTCCGTGCCGGATGGATGAAGATAGAAGATGCCGTCTGGATGAAGACTTCTGCCTGTCTGGAGGACCACTTTGCCCAGCTTGGATGAAGACGTCTCCCGGTAAGTCGATCTGCAGGGGGTTAGTGTTAGATTTTTTTAAGGGTGTATTGGGTGGGTTTTATTTTTAGATTAGGGTTTTGGCGGCAAAAGAGCCAACTGCCCTTTTAAGGGCAATGCCCATCCAAATACCCTTTTCAGGGCAATGGGGAGCTTAGATTCTTTTAGCTAGTAATTTATTTGGGGGGTTGGTTGTGTGGATGGTGGGTTTTATAGAATAGAATGGGAGCTCAATCCTATTGGCTGATTGGATCAGCCAATATGATTTTTTCTACCTTAATTCCGATTGGCTGATAGAATTCTATCAGCCAATCAGAATCTAAGGGACGCCATCTTGAATGACATCACTTAAAGGTACCTTCATTCAGCTTTAGTCGTCGGATGAAGAGGATGCTCCACGTCGGATGTCTTGAAGAAGGACCCGCTCCACGCCGGATGGATGAAGACTTCTGCCCGTCTGGAGGACCACTTCGGCCGGCTTGGATGAAGACTTCTCCCAGCTTCGTTGAAGACTTCAGCACGGCTTGGATGAAAATGTCTCCCGGTAAGTCGATCTTCAGGGGGTTAGTGTTAGGTTTTTTTAAGGGTGTATTGGGTGGGTTTTATTTTTAGGTTAGGGTTTGGGCGGCAAAAGAGCTAACTGCCCTTTTAAGGGCAATGCCTATCCAAATGCCCTTTTTAGGGTATTGGGGAGCTAAGGTTCTTTTAGCTAGTATTTTATTTGGGGGGTTCGTTGTGTGGGTGGTGGGTTTTACTGTTGGGGGGTTGTTTGTATGTTTTTTTACAGGTAAAAGAGCTAATTACTTTGGGGCAATGCCCCGCAAAAGGCCCTTTTAAGGGCTATTGGTAGTTTAGTTTAGGCTAGGGTTTTTTTATTTTGGGGGGGCTTTTTTATTTTAATAGGGCTATTAGATGTTAGATATTAGATTAGGTGTAATTAGTTTCAATATCTGTAATTTGTTTATTATTTTCTGCAATTTAGTGTTTTGTTTTTTTTGTACTTTAGCTAATTTAATTTAATTTAGGTAATTGTATTTAATGTAGTTAATTTATTTAATTATAGTGTAGTGTTAGGTGTTAGTGTAACTTAGGTTAGGTTTTATTTTACAAGTAAATTTGTATTTATTTTAGCTAGGTAGTTATTAAATAGTTAATAACTATTTAATAACTATTGTACCTAGTTAAAATAAATACAAATTTGCCCGTAAAATAAAAATAAACCCTAGGCTAGCTACAATGTAACTATTAGTTATTTTGTAGCTATCTTAGGGTTTATTTTATAGGTAAGTATTTAGTTTTAAATTGGAATAATTTAGTTAATGATAGGAATATTTATTTAGATTTATTTAAATTATATTTAAGTTAGTGGGTGTTAGGTTTAGGGTTAGACTTAGGTTTAGGGGTTAATAACTTTAATATAGTGTCGGCGACATTGGGGGCGACAGATTAGGGGTTAATAAATGTAGGTAGGTGGTGGCGATGTTAGGGACGGCAGATTAGGGGTTAATAATATTTAACTAATGTTTGCGAGGCGGGAGTGCGGCGGTTTAGGGGTTAATATGTTTATTATAGTGGCGGCGACGTTGAGGGCAGCAGATTAGGGGTTAAAAAGTGTAGGTAGGTTTTGGCAACATTGGGGGCGGCAGATTAGGGGTTAATAAATATAATGTATGTATCGGCGATGTTGAGGGCAGCAGATTAGGGGTTCATAAATATAATGTAGGTGGTGGCGGTGTCGGGAGCGGCAGATTAGGGGTTAATAATTGTATTATAGTGTTTGCAATGCGGGAGGGCCTCGGTTTAAGGGTTAATAGGTAGTTTATGGGTGTTAGTGTACTTTTTAGCACTTTAGTTATGAGTTTTATGTTACGGCGTTGCACCATAAAACTCTTAACTACTGACTTTTAAATGCGTTAGGGATCTTGACAGGGTAGGGTGTACCGCTCACTTTTTGGCCTCCCAGGACAGACTCGTAATACCGGCGCTATGGAAGTCCCATAGAAAAAAGACTTTACAAAGTTTACGTAAGTCGTTTTGCGGTAAGGCCAAAGAAGTGTGCCCCTAAACCTGCAAGACTCGTAATAGCAGCAGGCGTAAAAAAGCAGCGTTAGGACCTCTTAACGCTGCTTTTTACCCTAACGCACAACTCGTAATCTAGCTGTTTGTCTTTTATATATACCTATTTGATGTTTCTACTTTGTTCATCTGACACAGTAAGGCATACATGCACTTGGAAGTATTTAGGACTAGATTACAAGTAGAGCACAATCAATAGTGAAGGGTGTGTTAACCTGATCTTAGTCTTGCTCAAAGAATAACTCACAATCTGGTATTACTTGTGAATAGTGCAAAATGTTAACCAAATCATCTTAATGTGACTGAAACTTTTTAATGTCCTAAACGTTTAATGGATAGCACAGAGGGTGTTAGGAGAGCGCTAGGAGTGTGTTCATTGTACAAGTGGTGAGTTAAGTTTTGTGCTCAAGTGGAATCCAAAATACCATTATAAAATGTTATGCTTTTTGAGGCTTGAAGCAAATTTTTATCGCTGGCTAGTTTGCATAACAAAACACATTAAAATTCTATGGAAAATAAAGGATTTAAAGGGACACTGAATCCACATTTTTTCTTTCATGATTCAGATAGAGAGGGATATTTATCAAGCCATTAACCGCAAATACGCTGGAAATCCGCAGCGTAATTGTGGAGAGCCTGATTCGACCCATTTATTAAAGCCTACAGACCAGCAAAAGTTGAAATTTGTGACGTAACATGCGATCCGCCGGTCTCAATTCGACACAGATCGTTGCTTACATTATTACAGATTTTCCAAATACAAATTCTGCACTATCTGACAAGTTTTGCAAGTTATCAAACTTCTAACAGGTACGATCGCTACTATTCCGGCCCAGCGTACCTGGTTTTCACTCCGCCACCCTGGAGGCCGCGGATGCCATAGGAATCAATGGGAGTCTGAAAGCAGCGAAAGTTTATGTTCGATGCTGCCCGATATCCCATTGATTTCTATGCTAGAAAACCAGTAACGTTTACACCCTAACATAAGTCTAAACACCCGAGTCTAAACACCCTTAATCTGCTGCCCCGACATCGTCACCACTAAATAAAATTATTAACTCCTATCCCGCCGCTCCCGGACCCTGCCGCAACCTAAAAAAATGTATTAACCCCTATCCCACCACTCCCCGAGCCTACCACAACTAAATAAAGTTATTAACCCCTATACCGTCGCTCCCGGACACTGCTGCAACTAAATAAAGTTATTAACCCCTATACCACCACTCCCCTGACCCCTCCGCAACTAAATAAATGTATTAACCCCTAAACCCCTGGCCTCCCACATCACTACCCCTTACTAAACCTATTAACCCCTAAACCACCAGCCCCCACATTGCCATAAACTAAATTAAGCTATTAATCCCTAAACCTAATAACCCACTAACTTTACATTAAATATTAACTCATCCCTATGTTATAATAAATTTAAACTTACCTTTAGAATTAAAATAAACTATATTAAACTATTAATTAACCTACCCTAACTATTATACTAAAATGACATTAAACTACAAATTAAATTAACTATATTACATATTTAAAAACCTAACCCTACTCAAATTATTTAAATCTACTATAAAGAATGACTAAGTTACAAAAAAATAAGAACTAGTTACACAAAATAAAAAACACTAAGTTACACAAAATAAAAAATAAATTATCAAATATTCAAACTAATTACACCTAATCTAATAGTCATATGAAAATAAAAAAGCCCCCCCAAAATAAAAAAAACCTAGCCTACAATAAACTACCAATGGCCCTTAAAAGGGCCTTTTGCAGGGCATTGCCCCAAAGAAATCAGCTCTTTTACCAGTAAATAAAAATACAAATACCCCCCCACAGTAAAACCCACCACCCACACAACCAACCCCCCAAATAAAAGCCTATCTAAAAAACCTAAGCTCCCAATTGCCCTGAAAATGGCATTTGTATGGGAATTGCCCTTAAAAAGGCATTTAGCCCTTTTTCAGCCCAAAGTTCCTAACCTAAAATTAAAACCCATCCAATAAACCCTTAAAAAAACTAACACTAACCCTCGAAGATCCACTTACAGTTTTCGAAAACCGGACATCCATCCTCATCCAAGCGGCAAAAGTCCTCAGCGAAGCCGGCAAAAGTCTTCATCCAAGCAGGCCGAAGTCTTCATCCAAGCCAGCAGAAGTCTTCATCCAGACGGCATCTTCTATCTTCATCCAACCGGCACGGAGCATCCTCTTCGTACGACGTCTTCTGAAGAATGAAGTTTCCCTTTAAATGACATCATCCAAGATGTCATCCCTTACATTCCGATTGGCTGATAGAATTCTATTAGCCAAAAAATCCTATTGGCTGTTGCAATCTGCCAATAGGATTGAGCTTCCATCCTATTGGCTGATCCAATCAGCCAATAGGATTGAACTTGCATTCTATTGGCTAATCCAATCAGTCAATAGAATGCAAGTTCAATCCTATTGACTGACTGGATCAGCCAAAAGGATGAAAGCTCAATCCTATTGACTGATTGCAACAGCCAATAGGATTTTTTCCACCTTAATTCCGATTGGCTGATAGAATTCTTGACGTCTTGAATGACATCATTTAAAGGGAAACTTCATTCTTCAGAAGACGTTGTAAGAAGAGAATGCTCCGCGCCGGATGTCTTGAAGATGGAGCAGCTCCGCGCCGGATGGATGAAGATAGAAGATGCCGTCTGGATGAAGATAGAAGATGCCGTCTGGATGAATACTTATGCCGGCTTGGATGAAGACTTCGGCCCGCTTGGATGAAGACTTCTGCCGGCTTCGCTGAGGACTTCTGCCGCTTGGATGAGAATGGATGTCCGGTCTTCAAAAACTGTAAGTGGATCTTTGGGGGTTAAGGTTTTTTTAAGGGTTTATTGGGTGGGTTTTAATTTTAGGTTAAGGACTTTGGGCTGAAAAAGAGTTTTATGCCCTTTTAAGGGCAATGCCCATACAAATGCCCTTTTCAGGGCAATGGGGAACTTAGGTTTTTTAGATTTGGGGGGTTGGTTGTGTGGGTGGTGGGTTTTACTGTTGGGGGGTATTTGTATTTTTCTTACAGGTAAAAGAGCTGATTTCTTTGGGGCAATGCCCCGCAAAAAGCCCTTTTAAGGGCCATTGGTAGTTTAATGTAGGCTAGGGTTTTTTTATTTTGGGGGGAACTTTTTTATTTTCATAGGGCTATTAGATTAGATGTAATTAGTTTAAATATTTGATCATTTATTTTTTATTTTGTGTAACTTAGTGTTTTTTATTTTGTGTAACAGTTGCTATTTTTTTGTAACTTAGTAAATCTTATAGTAGATTTAAATAACTTGAGTAGAGTTAGGTTTTAAAAAAGTGATACAGTTAATTTAATTGTTAGTTTAATGTAATTTTAGTATAATAGTTAGGGTAGTTTAATTAACAATTTAGTATAGTTTAATGTAATTTTAATATAAAAGTTAGGGTAGGTTAATTAATAGTTTAGTATAGTTTAATGTAATTTTAGTACAATAGTCAGGGTAGGTTAATTAATAGTTTAATATAATTTAATGTAATTTTAGTATAATAGTTAGGGTAGGTTAATTAATAGTTTAATATAGTTTATTTTAATTCTAAAGGTAAGTTTAAATTTATTATAAGATAGGGATGAGTTAATATTTAATGTAAAGTTAGCAGGTTGTTAGGTTTAGGAGTTAATAGCTTAGTTTAGTTGATGGCAATGTGGGGGGCTGGCAGTTTAGGGGTTAATAGGTTTAGTAACTGGTAATGATGTGGGGTGCCAGGGGTTAAAACATTTATTTAGTTGCGGAGGGCTCCGGGAGCGGCGGGATATGGGCTAATAATTTTATTTAGTTGCCGTGGGCTTCCGGGAGCGGCGGGATAGGTGTTAATAACTTTATTTAGTTGCGGAGGGATCCGGGAGCAGAGGGATAGGGGTTGATAACTTTATTAGAGTTGCAGTGGGCTCCGGGAGCGGAGGGATAGGGGTTAATGACTTCATTTAGTTGCGGAGGGGTCCGGGAGCGGCGGGATAGGGGTTAATAACTTTATTAGAGTTGCGGTGGGCTCCGGGAGCGGAGGGATAGGGGTTAATAACTTTATTAGAGTTGCAGTGGGGTCCGGGAGTGGCGGGACAGGGGTTAATAACTTTATTTAGTTGCGGAGGGGTCCGGGAGCTGCCGAATAGGGGTTAAACATTTTAGTATAGTGGCGGTGTTTAGTGACAGGGTATAAATAAAGTTGGGAAAAAGACGAATAGCAGCAAGATTGATGACTGTTAGTTAACTCATCACCCTGTACTTGGTGTGCAGCTTTTTGACAGCTTTTTTATAAATAAGGAGAACGTATTCAGGTCCGCGGCCGCGATGTTAGGCGAGCGTATTGGTGCTGGCAAATGCAGCATAGTTGACAGCTTGATAATTCGGCCTCAGAGTATGCAATTTTAAGCAACTTTCTAATTTACTCCTATTATCAATTTTCTTCGTTCTTTTGCTATCTTTATTTGAAAAATAAGGCATCTAGGCTTTTTTGGTTCAGTACTCTGGACAGCACTTTTTTATTGGTGGATGAATTTATCCACCAATAGCAAGAACAACCCAGGTTGTTCACCACAAATGGGCCGGCATCTAAACTTACATTCTTGTATTTCAAATAAAGATACCAAGAGAATGAAGAAAAATTGATAATAGGAGTAAACTAGAAAGTTGCTTAAAATGTTATGCTCTATCTGAATCACGAAAGAAAAAAATTGGGTTCAGTGTCCCTTTAAGTAAAATTTCGACTTAATGCTTATGAAAAAAGGTTTATTAATGAAAATCAGTTTTTGTGGCAGAATTTAAGGGATATGATATACGACAAGGGGAAGGACTGGGAAGGGGTTGAAGGCGTATGGGTATGTGTGTGTGTGTGTGACAGTGTATGTATGCATGCATGAAGTGGTTTATATTGTTTCAGTACAATAGTATAGCACAGAAGTAAATAAAGAACTTCACTACTGAAGTACATTTTATGCAATCCATTGGCTAAGCCCTCAACATGAATTTTACTGTGCGCCCCCACAGAAGTTTATTACGTGAGGGATTTAACACACCTGCACTATCTGACATTAAATCTTAGCTCAGACTAGGCAATTGCTTGAGTGATAAAAAATTAACTGTAATATGACAAAAAAATAGAAACTGTATAGATTGTGCTTGAGCAATGTTAACACACAATAGCGTTAATATGTTTGCTCTCCACTTATAACCCTTTTCCTCAATGTTTTAATCATGTTTGTCACCATTATATTATGTCTTGAGACTTTACTTGTCATTATAACTCACATGAACATCTAATACAAGTAAATTTTGACAAGTTCCAGTAAAAATGATGATACAAACGAAAGACAATTGGGGCGGAGCTACACCATGCAGGAAAATGGCAGTTTTCTGAGTTCGCTCTGTTGCTCCCCTTTCCTTCTCCCACCCAGATCCCACACAAATAAGACCCACAGGAGGAATGCCTGTTGCTCCTTTTAGACCATGGCTTGCAACAGAGGTACAACAAGCTCTGGATCACTTACACGGTGTACCACGTGACCTCCTTCAACTCGGCTTACACAAGAAAGATGGCCACGGAACACACCAGATTCCTGGTGAAAGATGCCCAGACTACTGTGTGCACAACCAGGCACTCCTACAACTCAGTGGGGGAATACATCAGTGGAACACAGCCTTCCTCACAGTAACAAGACAGCCACAATGTTTGCGACCAATTCCATCTTCAATAGGCCCTGTTTCCACTACTGAACCATCTCCAGTACAATGACAAGTCTAAGAAGCAACTTTCCTCACTAAAAGAACTTCCACAACCACAAGTATACACAGCATACTTAAGTACAACTTGCTTTATCTTTATTTTACTGTTTTTCTTCATTAATTGCAAAATACTTGCTTTTATAACTAAGGCTGTTTACCCTATTTAATGCTGCTTGACATTTTTACAATGGCTGGGATACTACTTCACTAAGGAAGCCCCTAGAATAAAAGTTCCATACAACTTAAATTCTACAACAGTCTTGGACTTTTACAATATTTCATCTATTATCTCTAGCAGCCTTAGTGCTACTTTTTACACAAGAAACTTGTATTCATTAATAGAACATTTTGTATATTTTTACATTATCACAAACATCCCTTAAAGACCCTGCAGCTTTCCTGCTTTATATCTACTGATTGAGAACTATTATAAAGTTTCTGAGTGCCTCATTCTTAAAATTAACAAATTACCTCCACTTTTGGTCCTTATAAATCTTTTTTGCTTTTTTACACACATATATATATGATAAATGGCGACAAAAAAAGCTACCAAAGGGGACAAACTAAATAAAACAACTTCTGGTCCAACTTTGGTGATCAGTTCCTTTTTTCACTCTACAGAACACCTTGCTGCTGACCCTCAACCTACTATACACAAAACCTCCAAAATAGTCCTGAAATGACCAGAATAATGTTATGCTTTATCCCATGATCAACTAACTCAATTTCAAACTAACCTGCTGAATATGTTGTCAAAATTAGATATAGAATCCCTTAAAGTCTTTATTAAAAAATACATTTCTGGCCTCCAGAAAGAGATAGGAGAACTGGAATCCAGACTTGAATACCTTGAAGAAAGCCAAGATTTCCTGAATAACATAGTCAGCACTAATTTGAAACATCTTAATTAATATGACGTCATAATATCCTCTTTAGAAGAAAAGATTAAGGATATGGATAACAAGGGACGCAGGAACAACCTGAGCTTGCGGGTGGTGGGGGGTACCGGAGAATTTAGAGTCAGAACAACTAACTCCCTACCTCAATAACCTTTTTTGTCAACTCTGACCCAGACTAACACCAGAAGAGAATTCCTCTAGAAAGTGTTTGCGGAACACTTAGATCACAACTTAATTTTTTGCAGGAAACCCACTTCCTCAAGGGTAAAGAAGCAAAGCTATCTTTCAAAGACTTTGGATTTTGCTACTTTGCATCCTTTAACAAAAAGAAACCAGAGGTGGGAATACTATTCAAAAAGGGCATTCAATTCCAAGAGCTGAGAGTGATAAGAGACAGGGAGGGACACTATTGTTTGATTACTGGATGAGTATACCATAGGCCAATAACCCCTATGTGCCCCTAACACACAAAAAATTGCAAACTTACTCTTGGATAATCAGAATGGGTGCCTGGTGCTGGGGGGGTAACCTTGCTATTGACCCCGTTTTAGACACATCATCAGGTTGATCCTCTGTTCCTCCCTGTCATCTCGAACAATCAAATACATGCTTATCTTTGTTAGCTCTGCAAGACGCAAGGAGGATACTTCACCCAAAGCAAAAGGAACATATTTCTTTCTTGATGTTACATCTTTATCCTTTGTGAACTCGGTTATTATTCAAACCCAAACATGGCCTGACCACGCCATTATTAAATTCTCCATGGCTTGGTAGGGTATCCTGATCAAAGACTTTGTCTGGAGATATGATTAATGTTTGCTACATCTCTCTGGTTCAAGATAAGCTGCAGACATCTTTACAGGTATATTTTATGTTGAACAAGCACCAACATTCAAACCCTCGGGGAGGCCCATAAATGTGTCCTCTGGGGTGAACTACTAGCCAACAAAGCCTAAAAACTAAAGCAAGACAGAGCAAATAAATCATCCCTCCTTGATTCTATTGCATATCTCCAACTAGTTCATTCCCAATGCACCTCAGAGCACACAATTTTAGAGGAATTAAAATCCAAACAATCTCAACTCCTTCAACTATTGGGCCGAGAAGAAAAAAAAGAGACCTTACAACTTTAAAAAAGCCACTACATTGGCTTAAATAAATAAGGGAGACAAGTAACAAGGCAGCTCAAAAAAGGGTCACAAAAGCCTACATTCTCCATATTAAAGATGACAAACAAAAACATCATCATTCATCACAATTAATTGCTAACGCTTTTAGACACTACTATGAAGGCTTATGTAATTTGCACACTCTAGATGGTGGTACTCCTCAGTCTTCAACAAAGGGACTCCCTAGACAAACTCATAACACTAAAGGAATATTACTTATTATAGAAGCTCCTAATGGCAAATCACCAGGCCCTGATGGGTTTACCTTTGCTTACTATTCTACCTTTAAAGATATTCTCCACTGACACTTATTATCCTACTTTCAAATTGTAGATGATACAAAATCCTCTCCTCCTTTAGGACTCAAGGCACACATAGTTGTTCTCCTGAAGCCTGACAAAGACCCCATAATAATTCAAAATTCTAATCCCATCTCCTTGCTAAACATGCATTTTAAGCTGTATGCAAAAATTATTGCTAATAGGATAAATAAAATACTCCCTCATCTAATCCAGCAAGACCAAGTTGGCTTCATTCCTTTCAGAGAGGCTAAGGACAACACCACTAAAGCACTGCATTTGATCTCATATGCCCAAAAAATTTAAATCCCTGCCCTCTTTCTTGCCACCGTTGTGAAAAAAGCCTTTGCCCGCACATTTGGACCTATCTACATTCATCCCTTAAACACCTCGGCTTCAAGAGAGCAACATTAGACAGAATCTTTGCTTTATATTCATCTCAATGTGTTATGGTGTGGCTGAATGGAGTGCTTTTCCATCTATTAGTTGCATGCTCAATTGAAATGCTAGCTGTTAGAATCTGATAAAACTCAGACATTACCAGCTTATCTGATGAAGCGCATTTGCGCATGAGCAAAAACGCGTCAGGCAATTCTGTGTTGGCCATGAATTGAGCACAGCTAAATAAACCTCTTTGAAGCAATAAGACCAGCCCAGTCTCTCTTTTCTACTCCATATCTATAAATAAGGTAGAATGTAAGATGCCTCTATTCACAGACAATATCCTTTTTACCCTAAAAAATTCACGCACCTCTGTACAGAACCTCTTATCAGAATGACAACTCTTTTCACAGGTTTCCAATTTCCTGATCAGAAATTTCAAATATTACACTTCCTATAATGAAGAAGAGAGAGTTTAGTGAATTTTATCCGTTTTGATGGTGTATCACATCCATAAAAATACCTGGGCATTCATTTAGTTATGTCCATAGAGAAAATGTATGACTTAAACTCTGTCCATATAAAACAAGCTATAATTAGAGACTTGTCCTCCTAGAAAACAAAAAAATGAATCTTAGATTTCTGTACACTCTGCAGACATTCCCCATTCCTCTTCCTCCCTCCTACATACCCTCTATGCAAAGAGCCTTTGGGGAATTTATTTGGAACAAAAAGTCTCTATGAATTAATAATAATCCCATGGTAAAAACTAGACTTTAAGGAGGTCTGGGATTTAATACATTGAACAAACTCTGGATTCCTCTGGAATATCACCTTAGCAATATGCCCCATCTGAGTGGACTTTGCTGGAGCCCTCCAAATGGTAAACTGCTATCACATACACAAAACTCCATCATTAAGGAGACCCTCTACAACTGGGATCACATCAAAATAATCAACAAAATAATCTCATTCTTATCCTCTTCACCTTCCCCATTTAACCTCAGACAGCTTTCCTATGGGGAAAGAATTATTTTCCTCTTATGAGATCTAGCCCCAAGACATATTCAAATCCAGAATCCTCACAGAAGCGGGGAAAGAAAGTACTTAACCAGAAAAGTTTAGAAGGAAAGGGTCTCACTTGGTGCAAAAATTGGTTTAACTACAGACACGTACACTACTACATCACCTCTGATAAACAGGCATCTAATCTGCTACACTCCATGACCCGGTTCAAGAGACTTTGTACCTTAACACCTCCTGTACCACACCTTTTATCCCAAATATACAAAATCTTCTAGGTTTTCTCCCATCTTGAATTAAAAGTTAGGAACAAGACCTAGGTACGTAAATTATCCCACCATTATGTTCTAATCCCTTATGTCATCATCAGTTTCAACATCAGTTTTGGAAAGCAACTATAAAATCCTCCACAGATGGTATCTCTCTCCAAAAATGACATATACTATATCCTCAAAAATCAATCGTTGTTGGAGATGCAGCCATGTGAACAGTGGGTTAGACCACATGTGGTGGTGGTGTTCCCATGTACTCTGTTTCTGGTCAGCGGTGATTGCAGAAATAGAAAACACCCTTGGGGAGCAATTTCCCTTAGATCTTCTCATTTAGCTAATTAACCTTTTTTTCTAAATTCTTATCCTCCTCAACAAAAAAACATTTTCTGCTAATGACCAATAGCATCAAGTTCTTAATAGCTAAAAAGGGAAACATAAAGAAGCACCATCCCTTCTCATGTGGAGGACGAGGGTTGCTGAGTCTCTCGATCTGGAAGAATCGAACCTACATTACACATCATAGTTAAAATATGACTGACATTGTTTTCTCATATTTAATACTCATTCTTTTATCTTTCTCATCTTCTATTTACATTAGAACACAATATAACTATTTTGTTTATTATCTTTTGTTTATGTATTTGCTATATGACCATGCAGCACTATTTAAAATCAAGCATATGAGCAAAAAACTAAATTTGGAGTATGGGTAACGTCCATTCATATTCAAGTGTTATGGCAGAAATAACACACATTTGTAGTCACTTCCACAACACTTTCCCAGTCACATATTTTGTTACAGCAAACAATGTTTCCACTAGACAGTCAGCTGTATTGTCTGGAATTGCTATTCATTAAAGCAGCTGTAGTGTCTCTCTCACACAAATCCACACCGAACACACACTGTAACAGTTCCCCATCATCTTGCTGTAAAAATCTAAGTCATGAAGCAAATGCAGCAAAGGCAATGGCACATAGAGACAAAAAGTATCTACATTTGCTTTATAGTACTGATTGTTCATCAGACCACACTAAGAACAAAATATAACTGAAAACTGTAGATTTAAAGGATACAGTTTCAGTACATTAAAATATACTACAGTACCATACATTGTCTTGCATTCAACATTAGAATAAAATGTGGATTTCATTTTACAAATCATTCCCTGCACCTATTTTACTATTTTAAAGGGACATAATACTCATAATACTCATAATACTCATATGCTAAATCACTTGAAACTGATGCAGTATAACTGTAAAAAGCTGACAGGAAAATATCACCTGAGCATCTCTATGTAAAAAAGGAAGATATTTTACCTCACAATCTCCTCAGCTCAGCAGAGTAAGTTCTGTGTAAAAAGTTATACTTCACCTGCTCCCAGCTGCAGGTAAAAATAAAAAAAAAATGAAGAAATGAACAGCAGCCAATCAGCATCAGCATTGCTGAGGTCATGAACTCTTACTGTGATCTCATGAGATTTGACATAACTCTCATGAGATTTCATAGTAAGCTTCCTTTACCTGATTGGTGAAATAATATGAGAGTGCACGATGCTCATCCCTTCAGATGTCCCAGGACAGACACACTAAAATGCTGCTTAGAAATCCTTTACAATGGGAGGTGGCTACTGAGAAACCTTTGAGGTAAAATATCTTTCTTTTTTACATAGAGATGTTCAGGAGATATTTTCTAGTCAGCTTTTTACAGCTATGCTGTATTACTTTCAAGTGTTTAAACATTTGGGTATCATGGTCCTTTAATCAAAATTTACAAGTTTTAATTGGTTTCCATGTAAATGTAATGCTTCTATCGTTTTTTTTATGCAAAATTACAAACTTTTTATATGTGACAATACTGAAATTTATGTTTGTTGTTTTTTATGTAAAAGACAAACTCTTCTGGGTGCCATTTCAAATTAGAAACATTGGTATGGTTTTCATACAAAAAGATTCAACATTTTATATAGTTTTAAAGTGGTATATACGTTTGTTGGTGCACAAGTTTCCATAATTGTGACATTTAAGAAATAATTATATACATAGAAATATGGGTATGGCTTGACCTACATGGATGTTGAGTATCAGAAAATAGGTATCTTTTTATGCAACAGATCTTTTTGAATCCTACTGACAGTAGTGTTGGAGTCATCAATTGCAGGTGATTATAGTGTGTGAAGTAATCATCACTTAATGGTTATAGATTGCTACTTTAATAGAATTCCTATGTATTCAGACTGAGTTAGTGTAATTAGTTATTACAATGCAATATCTGTGTCTTATGAGTAGATGGTTATTTTCCAGCCATCATTAAGGCAGCTACTCATGAGTATCAAGAGACATGATTTTTGGGAAGTGACCTATATATTGTACCTTAACTATTGCTGAATTACTGATGAAGCTTTTATCCTAAATAAAGATAAAAAATGGCCTCTAGTGTATATTACAGCTGAAATCAGCTTGGACTATGATTGCAAGCATATAATTTCATTAGCACTCAGTTCACTGTGAAATTTCTTGGAATAGAGTAGAGATTGTATTGATAGGATTGCAGAAGCCCTGATACAGCACAATTGCTATAGACAGAGACACTGAGGGCTGTAATGTGTGCTTTTAATATGGAAAGTCCATTAAAACTGTCCACTGGTTGTCTCTAATATTACAAACATATACTCTATATCAATAACTAAACTTCACTTACATGCAAAGTGTCTTCAAAACCCCCTTTCTTTATACGACATATAACAGCAGCCAACAACATTCCAGTAAATTGTATGTAATGGAAAATATATTAAACATATTACATCTATAGATGCTCCTCTATTCAGATTGTTAAATTTTTAACAATATTCCTCAGATAGAAAATTCTATGGGTTGTTCTGGACATATTTTACACACCTTTACTAAGATTTTTTTGTATTTGTTTTTTATAAAACAAAAAACAAAACAAGCTTTAAATGTTCATAATGTTTTAGGTTACAAAGAACATGTAATAAGTACAAATAAAGAAAAGAATAAGTAGAATTTAAATTTATAAAAGTTCCTGCAATTGACTGCTGATTCAGATCAGCCAATTTGGGATTGAAGTGGTACTCCTAGATATTGAGGTTCCACGCTTGTGGGATTTCAGTATGTGGAGGTGACTGCATGAAGAGCAGGGCTCCCCAAAGAGAGCCGAAGACCCGAAGATTGCAGAGTGGAAGTGGCGGAAGAAACAGTGGAAGTCCACCTCCACCACTGTGAAGATGGGCCCCTGGCGTCTCCAGCTGGGATGAAGAGGGCCCAACGTCAGATCAAGAGGAGCCTGATTACCCATCAACATTGAGTAACACTTAAGGGGTTAGTTAGAGCTTTTTTGATGTGTTTTTTATTTATTTTTAAAGAATAGGGTTTTTTATTTTAACTTTTCTTTTCTAGCCTACGTTTTTTTGTTGTTAGATTTTGTTATTTTTGGGGATGGGGGTTACTTTTTCCTCCAAAGAGCTAAAATCACTTTAGGGCAATGCCAAACAAATTAGTTAAAGGGTTTATGTTTTTTTTTTTGTGGGTGTTTTTTTTATGGAACATGTAGTTTAGTGTTAGGTATATTGTTTTTTTATTTTAGATACTGTAGTTTATTTTTTTTACTTTTATTTTTTGTAACTTAGATTTTTTTTGTATCTTAGTGGGGTTAGTTTAGAGGGGGTTTAGTTTAGAGTGGGTTAGTTTAGAAAGGGGATTAGGTGTTAGTCTAGTATTAATTTGCGTTGGGAGGTGGCCGTTCAGTCGTTAATCTCCTAACCACCCCCCATACCTGTATAGGGGCTGATTAGGTGATTATTGTTAGTTAGTATTTTGTAGGCCTTAATCTCCTAAACACCCCCATACATGTATGGGGCTTGACTAGGTGATTATTGATGGTTATCATTTATTAGGCCTTAATCAACTAACCACCCCCCCCATACCTGTATGGGGGTTGATTAGGTGATTATTGATGGTTATAATTTATTAGGCCCTAATCAACTAACCATCCTTCATACCTGTATGGGGTTAATTAGGTGATTGGATTAGGACATCTTAGGGGTTAATAATGCATTTATTTACAATTTTTACAAAATTATGCATTCTTATCTATGAGGCATATTCTTTTAACTATTTTATATAAATTAATATTTTAAAATGTATATTCATGTTACAAAAGGCATTAGTATTACAAATGAAAAAAGAAAAATGTGCTAGCACTCTTTTTCTCTAGAGGGCACTCTTCACAAATACACAAAATATACAATAACATCAAAATGAAAATGAAACAAAATATCAGCAAAGCATTAATAGACAAAAATGGAAAACATACGCAAAAGTCCAAAATATACTCCTAGGGGAGTAGGGAAGCTCTCTGTCATAGAAAAAGAGGCGCCAATGGTCTAGTACCATCAACACAATATAGGTATAGATGAAAAAAAGGCTACTCACAAACGAATAGCACCCAAAGGTGCAGCAAGGCAGACTGGAACCTCACAGTTGTCCAGCTAACTGTGTAGAAGCAGCCAAAGTTCCGAACAGGGATCCCAGCAGTGGATATAGATATATTCCTATATGGGAAGAGACAGAGCGAACATAGCCCAGCACAGTTTGATCCAAAAATACATGTAATGTGAAAGAAACACACTTACACACTCCAAAGCACCTTCAGGTGCAATACAAAAAGGCTGGAGCTTCTCAGCTGCCCAGCTGACTGGTCACAGGTAATCAGCAGGTCACACGGCGAATCCACAAGGTAAAAAAATATGCAGTCCAAACAACAGCAAGTGTATAATTAAAAAAAGCACAAACTTTAATAAAAGTGACGCGTTTCTCAGCCGGACAGGACTGTTTCCTCAGGCTGTTGAACAAAAAAGAGTTATCAGCTGGATTTGTTGTAAGAGAAAGAAAGCAGTTTCCCAAGAGTACCTTATTGGGTATAGGGATAACTATCTTACTGGTGATGTGATGCAAATTTGTAATCAATTTAAATTAAATAAGCTTGAAGCAAAACTGGCTGACCAGTACAGCCAATTAAAGACTGCACTGGATAATTTAATTATTTATATCCTTTTTCTAAGCTGACACATGTTTGGAATAAGAGCACATGATGTAAAGATGACATACACTGACAATCTTTGGCCTAATCAATGAGTGTTGATTAGGCTGTTTTGTGTGATATTTGCTTGGCTATGAAAGGTGTTTCTATGGTTGTAGGCAAAAATTGCCATGGATAATTGTATACTTGTTTGCTTATTTAATCATCTAGTGCACTGTAGGTCATATTACAAGTGGATCGCTCTTTAGAGCTTTCACTTGCACGCAAACACCATCAGAAAGTAAACCATTCATGGACAAGCAAAAGCCAACACGCATTCAGGACATCGGATATAGCGACCGCACTAACTTCTCCCCATGGACTTCATTGGAGAGAGCAAACTGAAAAAAAAACCTTATCACTATATATAGGTATAGGAATATATATATAGGTTCAAAAATACATAGAAATCTGTCTAATTTGAGGACTTGGGGCAATACAAAATTAGGGAATAGGGGGGCATGTGTAAATAAAGAAGGCTGATTGGCCAACAGTACCAAATAAGTAGCATCTCATATGCACCACCAAAAAAAAATTAAGCTGAATCTTTGAAAACAAATATTCTGAGAAATTAGTTTTAAACAAAATAAAAATGGAGAATTTGTGGAACATTTACATTTGCTTTCGTTAAACAAATGTAAATTTTCTTTTGCTATAAGGGAAAAAAAGTTTACCTGTAGCATTATATATTTACCTCTAGGGTGCTGGAGAGCCTTGGTAATCCCGACCCTTCTTCTTAGAACCCCGGATCATGCTAATAGGAGGCTTAGCGCAGCAGATCACATGCCTGTGCCTGTGCGAAAATGAATGCACATGCCTAATAAAAACTTTAGCCACAAAGGTAACGAGATTTTGAGGACTTTTTTGCTTTTATATATCCTCATAAAGTTCCAAAGCTGGGAATGTGTTTAAAGCATTCATTTAAAGGAATATTAAGGGGGAAATGATTTGTACCCATAGTACAGTTATTTTTTTTAGCAAACAACTCCTTTAAAAGGATGATGTATTCAGGCAAGCAGCTTATAAGTTTTTTGTATACAAAGTAACAGCAGGGACACTTCTACCCCCACTGTCACTATAGCTTGATTAAATGGCTTTTCTATACCAAATACTTGCTACAGAAAAGCTATGTAATCAAGCATGGGACACTAAACATTTTTTTTCATGCCCCTGCTGCCTTAGGTTGATCCTCCCCTGGTTTACACAATTTGCATCATGTAAGAGGGAGATAAAGGATGTCTATACACTGGTCCAAATGGCCAGCAAATCTATATTTTTTTAATAATAGTATTAAAAAGGACTAATTTTTATGGTTTAAAATAAAAAAAATATATGAATAATTACTGCACCCATATGTTGTTTCACAATGGCTAAACATACGCAACAAGGGGTGGGTGGGGTAGTGGGTTTTGTCATGTGATGGGTGGGATCAGTGGCCTGGCTAATAGCTGAGGACTTGAAATGTTGAGCCCTGAATCTGTATACTTACGTATATACACACTTTAGAGCCCTTGCTAGTCAAATACCTTGAACCATGCAATATCATTTTTAATCCATTTTAAATATGTTTAAATGTTTGTTTTTTTAATAGAAATACTTGAAATTTCCATGTACTTCACTTAGAAAACAAATGTTCTTTTTATTTTTAAATATACAATATATATATAGGTATAGATAAATACAGTATATTAAATATATATATATATAGTTATATATATACAGTATATATAGAGAGAGATAGAGAGAAATATATATTTAAAAATAAAAGTAATAATTTCTTCTAAGTGAAGAGCAAGGGAATTTAACACACTTTTGGCTTTCGCCCACTTCATCTAGGGCAGTTTTGTGTTAGCGCACGGACGATAAAAAGAAAAGGTTTTCTTTAGCGCACCACATAGAAGTCTATGGGGATACGGAGTTAGCACGGTCCCGATATCCAAAGTCCTAAAGTTACAGCCCTTGAGTATTTTCCTCATGCGCTTTTTACTTTCAACTTGTAAATCCAGCTCTAACCTGAGAGCACAATTTATTTATTTTTTACCTTGAGTGCAGTTAGTGAGTAAAAAAATGTATCTTTTTATTTGTAATCTAGCTTATTATGAAAAGATTTTATTTTTAACTAATAATTTTGTGCTACTGTGTCATCACAATTATTTACTTATGGTATTTACAAATAGCAAAATACAAAGACGATTTATTAATTAAAAACAAAAAAACATAATTGCACTGATATCTATAAATAATATAAGAAACATTTTAGAACAGTTTAGATCAGCTTCAGTAAAAAGTAACTGGATGTAAAATATATTTATTTTGCAGAGTTTTGCGTGCTGAAATGATGTTATTGTAAAGATATCACTGGTCAGTGCCCAGTGACTACTGGTTATCCAGCTACATGCAGTTTATAAAACACAGTATATACTTCCCAAAGGATTATCTAGTTTTCATCCTAGCTAGATATACATTCAGGGTGTCATATGTGTATATAAATTGATGACTGGACCAGGGCACTTTCCTATTGCTAAACCTTTTGAAAGGCCTTTTCTGTTAAACACACCCAGATGCAGCTTGACAGATGAGGGGCTAATTGCTCTGTGAATTACCTCTATCGATCCCTGTTTCATGTTGAGCCAAACAAACAAAAGATATTAATGCTTTGGAAAAATGAATGATGACCTTTCTCAGCAAACACAGCTCCCGGCACCTGATTATTGGTGATTCCAAAGAGCAGCGGTCAATCGCAATAGCCGCAACGCTATGATCACTTTAATAAGCTTGCCTGACCTTCTCTGCCATGTTAAGTGGTTTAAATTTATTTGCCCAACAACAGCGCAGCTTTCACTTAAAGACACAGAACATTCAATTCTACTTAGAGATGTAGTGTCTTTTGATTTTGCTATAGAAGCCTGCAAATCACTTTCCAGTTAGAGATATTATCTATAACATACAACACATCAGAATCGATTCCTCCTACATTTCATGTTTTAACATCTATGTCTCATTCTATATTGACTTAGCAGTTTCTGCGGTATGCTTGACTCTCATATTCTGATTAAATTACAGAATGCATTTTTTTTATGAGCAGTGAATAGATATACTGATAGCAATGTAGTGTATTTGTGTAGTGACTGTTTTTAAAACAAACACATATACAGATATATATGCATGCAAGGAAACATCTAATATTCTACCTTTTTTTAACCAAATAACAAAGACAGAAGACTGATAATGGATTAAGTGTATCCATTTTCAACAGCACTGATAAAAAAAAATATTGTGTTGCTGTGCACAGTTATTGTTCATATAATTTATGCTGGAATCTACAATGTTTTAACCATTGTCATTTATTCATTTAAAATCCACATAGGATTATGGAAACATTTAATTGTATTTTCTCACCTACAGTCAGCACCATAAAAGAAATACACTCTTAAGATCATCTTATGCTGTACTGTTTATCTTTACTGAGGAAAGTTCATTACTTAACAAAGTTATTATTCAGCCCCCAAGGCTAGGTTTTAATGTGTCTTCTAGATTTAGTAAAATTTCTGTTTAACTGTTAAAAGTCTGTAGTTGGCAAGGTTTTTTATGAAAAGACAAAATAAGTTCTCTCTTTCTAAAGCTGAAATTCTCTCTCTTTTTATTTTGACTCACCTTACCTTTATGTTTCAACATTGAATCACAGCACTTTACTCCCCTACCTGATTGCTCAATGGGACTGCTGGGTCTTTATTTTTGCCCTAAAAAGGTCAGCCGTGTCAGAATTTCTCTCTGCAATTCTTCAGATAATACAGAACATATTTCTCTGTTATCAGTGTGTGACAGCTCAATTATTTGTGTAAACTGGGGATTGCCTATCATCTAGAAAGGCTTTCTGTTATAACATGGTTTTAAAGGACTCCTTGCTGGGTCAGAAAATTTCAAAGAGCAGTGCATATCATCTATAGAGATGTTTCAGGCAGCAAAAGATGAATGAGTGGATCTAAAGTATCTCTTATATCATCTCACAGAAACCATGCTGCATGGTAGCCTTTCCATCACTAAAGGGATCATGGACCCACCAATGGATTAGAAGGATCTATAGGTGTCCAGCAAATAATTCATATTATTAGAGAGATACACTACCTTCTAATTTAAAAGTGTTTTTACCATGATTAACCATATCTGTATTAATGTGGAAACGTTTTAATTCAAATAAAGCACCAGTAAATATAGCATTGTTTAAATTCTGCAATCATCATTTTCAGAAATCAAAACTCTAAACTTAAACAAGATACAAAACTCCTGATACTAAACCCTTTCTAACGTTAAACTCTTAGCAGTAGGGCAGCATTTCATCTGATCACAATCAAAGGTCACTGAAATGATACACACAGTGAAGTGTACAAAATTGTGAAACGTATAGGCAATGATAAGAAGTTTTTGTAAAATAATATGAATAAAATAAAATCAAGCTATGTGCCCCAAAAATGTCATTCTGTTGGTCTGATGCACTCACACTTCTCATAGGCTTTTTATAAACAAACAGATCACATTTTATGATTACCTTAGGCCAGACCAGAGCAAAGTGCATTAACACAGTACAGTACATGGGTAAAAACGTGGAGTAAAATAAATGTGTTTGTAAGGGTATTACATGTAGAGTAAACTATTAAACCATATGCTAACAGAATGAATGTCTAGTGATATTCTTATAGTAGTCTACATTATATAATCATTTTTGAGGAAAACAGATATATGTATTTTTATCAGAGACCATCTGCACTGTAGAAAGTGTATATGTGTGCATGGGTCTGCATGTATTTGTATAGGGAGGCAAGCAAAATTATTAATATTAATATAATTATCATTTATTTGTAAAACATCATTAAATTCTCTACCAACGAGTACATGAATAGGGGTACACAATGGCTTAGATTCTATAATCAAATTGTGAAACTAATGTCATGTAGAAATAAACTTGCCTCAACATTGCAACCTGAACATTGCATTATTCATAAAGATGTATACCCCCTTCACATCCAAAAGTTGTCCGTTTCTCCCCAATATAATCTAAGGAACAGCTTCTATATCATAAACCTTCTGGCACCTACAACAAGTTCTACTGTGAAGTATAACGGTATCATAAAAATGCCCTTGAAATAGTGAGATACGACCATGAGATTACATACTTCATAGGGGCAACAGAGTCTTTATGAATTCCAAATACTCTAAGTATAGGTGAAAAACCTGACCATGGATCTAGAATTCACTAGAAGGGGCCATAACAGGGCAAGGGCTGTGGTTAGGCAGTTGCAGGACATGGGCTGCCTAAAAGTACTAATTTTGACCTTTTTAAACTTCTCCCCTGCCCAATGGGGGTGCAAAGTAGAAGTTTGCACCCTTGCTCCATCCCCAGAACAGCCACTACACCCTAGATGAATACCTATGACTAGCTCTTTAAGATACCCTTCATTCCAGCTGGTGACACCACGTTACCATATCAAAACAGACATGCATATATGTTCCAATTACAAACATTTACACAAACCTTTTAACATACATATTTCCGAAGTTTTGGTGTCATTATTGTTTTTCTGTGTTGTAATTGGTTCATATTTGTGGAGAATATAATTGAATCAATGCTCAATTTATTTTGAAAATGATGTTGTCTTTACAACAAGGCACTCTCACAAGCATCTTAGATTCTAGGACAATGACATTTATTCATCATGGTAAAAAATATTAAGATACATAAAACCAGACAAAGCAATCTAGGGTATATTATACTTGTTTTTTTGATAGAGTCAGATAGATATTAAAAAAGAACATTCTCTTTTGTCTGAAATATTTGCCCATATAAATTGTTTTCTGATGCAGATTACGAGTGGCACGCTAACAGTTACATACAAGCGAAATGGAGTTTATCGGAGGTGTTGAAAGTAAATAAGAAAGCGTGAGTGCAATCACAATTTACACTACCATGTCCTCCGAGCATTGATTAAGTGTTTTGCGAGTGTCAGAAAACACATCAAAAGTAAAAATTGCACAAAAAAGTTATAAGGACTCAAAGATATGAGATCTCATGTGTTAGAAAAATAAAGTCAGGCAACATAGAGATACACACATATACTGTACGTGTCTAAATATGTCTGTATATATATATATATATATATGTGTGTGTGTGTGTGTGTGTGCATATGTATTTATGTATTTATATGTATTTATACATATTTACAGACATATATACACATATAAATACATAAATACATATGTACACACATATAGACATATATAAGTGCATTGCTGTCAAGTAGATGAAAACATGAAAAATCATATTTATGCAATATTCATATTTAATAAAGTGTTATACTGTGTATTTACTGTAAATATTATACATTCCAATGTTCTTCACATATGGGAATATGTTCTAGCTATTATATATATATATTTATATATATATATATATATATATATATATATATATATATATATATATATATATATGTATATATCTATACCTATATATAATCATATTGATATATAGGTATAGATAAATATTGTACCAAAATACCATCATATATATGTAGAAATATGTATTTATGAATATATAGAGCATATTCTGCTATTGGACTATGAAATATTCATATTTTCATTTCGGGTTAGTGCGCAAGCAGGTTTTTTCCCACTTTTTTTGCTCCATTGACTTCTATGGGGGAATACTTTAACGAGCGTAATAATCTAAGTTCAGCTTTTTGCGTGCATCAGGCTAGGGGGCGAGCAAAAATATTTAACTCTCACCTTGTAATAAGAGCGCTCCCTGACATGCGCAAAAACCTTACTTTTAGTGGATTTCGCGCAGTAGCGTTAATATAGATCCACTTATAATAATCTGGCCCTTAGTGTTTCTTTATGGCAGATTTATACATCAACATTATGACATATTTGTAATTATATATCTTTTTTGTATTACTTTCTAAGTTAATGTTTGCATTCTCTCATATACAAAATACATATGACACATTGTAATTTTACCTTGAAAAAGGGCATCTGCTTTTAAATCATTTTGTTCTACTAAATTATCCTTACAGAAACTATTTCAAATATTTTATTTTGCTTTAGTCAGTGCCTGACTTTTTTAGATGTCTTGTTCAGATCTAAAGAGAGGAAACTTGAACTGGTCCAAGGGGAGGCACATCTTAAGGCAGAGAGCATCCTGCCATTCTTCCAGTCAATGACTAAGAATTTCAGCTCCCAAGGCAATTTCCACTCTTTTCCTTTAGAGACAAGGGAGCAGTATTTTATAAAGTAATGTAACCTTTGTTGACTTCACAAGCTTCCTACTATTAAAACATTGACTGACTTATTTGGTTTATTTGTCAACATAGTATTGTACAAATAAAACCTTACCTAAAGAACAGTTATTACCCATGTTCAAAATAGTGTTGGCTTGTTAAAAGATTATATTAAAAGCTGTCAAATTATTCACTAGCTGATGAAGAAAACCACTACAGACCAATTGGTTCAAGTAGTCTTGTCTTCAGTAGCGTGTGATCAATACATTTGCTAGCTTGTTCTATGGTGATATATACAGTCATGGCCAAAAATATTGGCACCCTTGCATTTCTGTCAGATAATGCACCACTTCGCACAGAAAATTGTTGCAATTACAAATGTTTAGGCATTCTTATGTTTATTTCTTTTGTTTGTATTGGTATGACACAAAAATGTGGAGAGAAAAAAGCCTAATATGACACATTCCATGCAAAACTCAAAAAATGGACTGGACAAAATGGCCCTCAATTAAATATTTGGTAGCACACCCCTTGAAAAAAATAACTGAAATTAATTGCTTCCTGTATCAATCAATGAGTTTCTTACACCTTTCTACTGGAATTTTAGACCACTCTTCTTTCGCCAACTGCTCCGGGTCTCTCAGATTGGAAGGATTCCTTTTCTTAACTGCTGTTTTGAGATCTCTCCACAGGTGCTCTATGGGATTGAGATCTGGACTTGTTTCTGGTAAGTTCAATACTCTCCAGCACTTTGTCCTAAACCATTTCTGGGTGCTTTTTGACGTGTGCTTTGTGTCATTGTCCTGTTGTAAGACCCATGACCTCTGATGGAGACCCAACTTTCTGACACTGGGCCCTACATTGCACCACACAATTTTTTTGTAGTCTTCAGACTTCATAATGCCATGCACACAGTCAAGACATTGAGCAAGCAGCAAAGCAACCCCAAAACATCAGTGAACGTCCATCATTTTTGACTATAGGGACTGTATTCTTTTCTTTAAATCCTCATTTCTTTTTCTGAAAACAGTATAATGATGAGCTTTACCAAAAAGCTGTAATTTTGTTTCATCTGTCCACAGCACATTCTCTCAAAAGGATGTTGGCCTCCTCAGGTAAGTTTTGGAAAACTCCAATCTGGCTTTTTTATGTTTCTGTGTCAGCAGTGGGGTCCTCCTGGGTCTCCTACCATAGCGTCCCTTTTCATCCAGATGGCTACGTATTGTGCCAGCTGACACATTTGTACCCTGTGCCTGAAGGTCATCTTGAATTTGTCTGGAAGTTGATTGAGGTCCTTTATCCACCGTTGGAACAATCCTTTGTTGCAATCTTTGATACATTTTTCTCTTTCGTCCATGTCCTGGGAGATTAGCTACAGTGCCATGGGCTGTAAACTTCTTGACAATGTTGCGCACAGTGGACACATTAAAATCTCTGGAGATGGAATTGTAACCTTGAAATGGTCTATGCTTTTCCACAATTTTCGTTCTCAAATCCTCAGACAATTCTTTGCTGCTCTTTCTCATCTCAATGCTCAGTGTGGCACACAGAGAGACAAAACAGAAAGGTGTGATTTCTATATTGTCAGCACCTGTTAATTGATACAGGTGAGTTTAATTACAAATTGCAGGAGCATCACAAACTTATAATGCAATTATTTCTTACAATTTTGAGAAGGTGCCAATAATCTTGTCCAGTCCATTTTTGGAGTTTTGCGTGGAATGTTTCAAATTTGTCTTTTTTTTTCTCCACTTTTTTTGTGTCATACCAATACAAACAAAAGAAATAAACATGAGAATACCTAACCATTTGTAATTGCAACAATTTTCTGGGTGAAGTGGTGCATTATCTGACAGAAATGCATGGGTGCCAATGTTTTTGGCCATGACTGTATATAAATACATACATACATATATATGTGTGTAATGCTATTTTAACAGGGCTGTAAATTATAACTGGATGTCTATGCTAAAAGGCATGCTAACCTCATAATGTTATTAAAGTTTCTTATAAAAATAACTAAGTGCAAGTGAATGGACGTATCATCACATAAGTTTTGGCTATTAGAGTGGATATTGTCTTATATCTCATACACTATCTCTTAGAAGGATACATTTGGACACTGTTTCATAAAATACCTTCCCCACTCTAAACATTGCCCTTTCTTCCCTGAGTAATGTCACTCACTTTCCAATCCGGCATTCCCCAGCTTCTAAAGAGCAAGATATTCCAAAGTCGCACTAACTGTCATGGCAGCATCAAAGGACTTGAATTACAACATTTTCCTATTTTTCCTGCCCAATAGGTAAGAGCACACTGGATAACAGTATTTATTATAAAAAGAAAAAATAGACAAATGCATCTCCACATGAACAGCTTGTGATATGGATTACTTAGGGACCATGCACTCTCTCTGAAGTATCAATGATATTTGATTGTTCCGACTATTGGCTTTCTGACAGTGCTTGGAATGAAGCCATTTTTATTAATTTAGTTATTTTTGCTGATCTTAAAGGTCGTCTATCATGCTAATGATGTATCGGTCTTTGGTACCAACAAACAATAATTACAGAATGTTCCTAATAGTAAACCATTTGTCACAATCAGAGCTCGCTGCAACAACCTTTTGTAAAGCAATAGAATACATTAACAGAATAGCAATACACCTTTATTCTGACCAATTAAAAAGCAACACACATGTGGAGCACACAGAAAAGCTGGTGTGAATTTTATTATGAATTATGAACTGGCTGTTACAAATTGGTAATTTCATTTAAGGGACTGTGTGGAGCTTGTGCAGCATTTTTATAAACTGGTTCATTAGCTAGATTTTATTGTTAAAGATGTGTTCTTGTTTCCCAATTAATCAAGCCAGGGCATTAACTGAGTTTTATAAATGCTAAATGTGTTAATATTCTGTCTACAACAACAAGTAACTTGTATTTATTTGAAGTTAACACCCCAGGTTTCATAGACATTTAATTTAAAATATTAGTTTAGTCACTTCAATTTCTTAAATAGCGTATGAATGAACATTTGATTGGCTTGTGATTTAATAGTGAATGAGTTACAGTAGCAACTTGGCAATAGGGAAAAAACGAAAGAAAGAGAGAAAGATTTTAGATATAACAAATTAAAAATGAGTAGTACTATATTAACCAAAAGAGTGTTGTGCAGACTTTAGTGAAGGGATAATGCTTTTTTTTTACACTTACTATATGATGAGTCAGAAAAAAATAATATTAATGTAATGGAATAACATTTTTCATGTAAAATATTTTAATATGTTAAATTGCTGGTTTTACATCTTCATGGTAGTGTAATGTTGTTGTTATTAATATTATTATTATTGTTATTATTATTAACAATAATAATAATAATTTATTTGTACATACATCTTAACACAATTTACTGTTCAATTTTTCCTCAGAAATGTTATTCCATGAAACATCTAATCCTTTTACTAAATAAGCTTAGCACAACTTTATTCTTTGTAATTTATTTCAGTGTTTAACTCAGAAGCTAACACTCTATGTGCTGAAATGCACCTTGTCAAAGATACACTGAGCTGAACTTTTTCACACTGAGCCCCTATGAGCATTTTTAGCCTATATTTTGCCTTCATTTCTATTTAAAAGCAAAGTTTCTTTTTCTTTTTCTGAATGACCTTGATTATTGTCATCAAGGGATAAAATCCCTTTAAAAATTCAAATGAATCTCTCTGTAAACTGCTCCATGTTTTGTCCAGAAGAAAAATCCCTCAGCCTCAACGGTTGTTTTTATTAAATTCTCTTCAATAAAAAGCTCAGGCAGGATTTATAAGGTACTCAGGGCTGGCGTTTAGTATTTCGCCAGTTATTAAGTGAAAATCAATAGAAAGCAAAGAAAATGGAAGTGCGTGGACTGTTAGCACGCTGTTGTCGCCTTGATATTATGTCGGCTGTCTTGTAGATTCATGACAGGCGAAAGCGGCCGGGAGAGAACTTTCTGCTTACATCGCAGGAGCCAAAGTAGGGTTATTCATTAGAGCAGGCAGCTGGCCAGATGGATTTCCAGCTCTGTTTTACCATTTATCTTTAAAACGCCTGTATCAAGTGAGAAAGAACACTGATATTATGTGATATCAATGGCAGGTTTATGTATCTCAATCAGAATTTACTGTTATTTTGTTCCGAAGACCTTTTTTTTTCTCTCAAGAAATAGCTTTTCACTGAAAGAAAATAATAGCTAAAAAAAACTTGTCAAAGATAACCTTTCATGTTGTTCATGCGCTGACTGTTGTAAAACAAGATGCACCTGGACTAGATAGAGCTCCCAGACGCATCTCTGTATGGTGTTTTGCAGATTTGAGTTTGCATCTTGTCACTAAGACACATATCTCATTTTTCAGTTACCTTTCCTAGCAAAAATTGAAAGGTAGTGATGTCATGTATTATTTAATTGTATTTTTATTTGTATAATATTTAGCAGTGGTATTTACAGAAAATGCTTAAATTAAAATTAGATTGAAAACTTTAAAGCTAATTGATAGTGAGATAAATAGGAAATGCATGTTTGTGCACAATTGATTTTCAAAAAAACTTTTAATTACTGGCTGATAGGATTAACTCTAACATCTCTGTTGCTGGATAGGGATCACGGGGGTATGGGGGTGGGGGTTAGTTTGCAATTTTGTCAGCTGTAAGCATTGTCTTGTTTAACTCTTGATGCTAACGTGTTATAACAAAATGCATCTCATTTGTACAACAAGCATCTTTCTCCTGCTGCACACGTGACATTACCATATATATGTATGTATGTATGTATATATATATATAGATAGATAGATAGATAGATAGATAGATAGATAGATAGATAGATAGATATAAAAATAACAAGAGTATTGCATTGAGCAATGATACTTTTTTATTGGACTAACTATACATTTATATTTGTCAACTTATAAATCTATAGTTAGTCCAATAAAAAAGTATCATTGCTCAATGCAATACTCTTGTTATTTTGATATCTAAATCTCTGGACTAACACAGCTACTCTAATTAACGTATATATATATATATATATACTAGTCCTAAAGCCCGTGTACACGGGCCAATTTTTTAGGTACCGCGGTTCCAACCCTTGCTCCCTCTCTCTCCCCCCTGTCTTTTGCGCTCTCTCTCTCTCCCCCCCTCTCTTTTGAGTTCTCTCTCACCCCCTTATTTTGCACTCTCCCCCTCTTTTGCTCTCTCTCTCCTCTTGTGCTCTCTCTCCCCCCTCTTTTGCTCTCTCTCTCCCACCTCTTTTGCTCTCTCTCCCCTCTTTTGCTCGCTCTCTCTCTTCCCCCCCTAATCTGCTCTCTCCCCCCTCTTGCTCTCTCTCGCCCTCTTTTGCTCTCTCTCTCCCCTATTTTGCTCTCTCCCCCCTCTTTTGCTCTCTCTCTCCCCCCTCTTTTACTCTCTCTCTCCCCCCTCTTTTGCGCTCTCTCTCTCTCCCCCCCTCTCTTTTGCCCTCTCTCTCCCCTCTTTTGCGCTCTCTCTCCCCCCTCTCTTTTGCTCTCTCTCCCCCTCTCTTTTGCTCTCTCTCCCCCCTCTCTTTTGCTCCCTCTTCCCCTCTCTTTTGCTCTCTCTTTTGCTCTCTCTTCCCCTCTTTTTCCCTCTCTCTTCCCCTCTTTTGCGCTCTCTCCCCTTCTCTTTTGCGCTCTCTCCCCCTCTCTTTTGCACTCTCTCTCCCCCTCTTTTGTGCACTCTCTCTCCCCCCTCTCTTTTAAACTCTCTCTCCCCCCTCTCTTTTGAGCTCTCTCTCCCCCCCTCTCTTTTGAGCTTTCTCTCCCCCCCTCTCTTTTGAGCTCTCCCCCTTATTTTGCACTCTCCCCCTCTTTTGCTCTCTCTCTCCTCTTGTGCTCTCTCTCCCCCCTCTTTTGCTCTCTCTCCCACCTCTTTTGCTCTCTCTCCCCTCTTTTGCTCGCTCTCTCTCTTCCCCCCTAATCTGCTCTCTCCCCCCTCTTGCTCTCTCTCGCCCTCTTTTGCTCTCTCTCTCCCCTATTTTGCTCTCTCCCCCCTCTTTTGCTCTCTCTCCCCCCTCTTTTACTCTCTCTCTCCCCCCTATTTTGCGCTCTCTCTCTCTCTCCCCCCCTCTCTTTTGCTCTCTCTCCCCCCTCTTTTGTGCTCTCTCACTCTCTCTCTCTCCCCCCCTCTCTTTTGCTCTCTTATTTGAGCATGGATGCTGAATCCAAGAGGAAAGAGGGTACGTTGCAGACAATAGGTTGTAGAATATAATCAATATAGGTTGCTATTGGTTGTAGAAGAGAGCTGACAGCTGACACAATAGGTCTCCCAGAAGGAGCGTCCAAGCTTTTGTGTACTTTAGGTAGCATATAGAGAACTGGTATTCTAGGGAATTTTACCATCATGTACTCGCTGGTGTTGGTATCAATATAATTGTTCTTGAGTAACAGTTGTATCATCTCATCCAATATTGTCTTGAATTGTTTGCTAGGATCTCCTCGTAGCGGGCAGTAGGTGTCCTTGTCCGCTAATTGTTGCATTACCTCTTTCTTGTAATTGGTGTAGTCTTGCAGGACTACAGCACCACCTTTGTCCGCCTCCCTTAGAACTATGCTGTTGCCCTCTTGTAATGTTCTCAAAGCTTCTCTTTCTTTGATGGTTAAATTGTGTCTGTATTGTTTGCGCTTTATACAATTTTCTTCACATTCCTGCCATAGCAGTCTGGAGAAAGTCTTAATTGATGGATTGTGGCTGTTTGGGTCATAGGTGCTTTTACCCCTAAATTTGGTGCCTGTTTCTGTACTGTTAGTATTGCCAAAATGTTCTTTTAGTCTTAAGGTCCTAGAGAATCTCTGAACGTCCACATAAAGATCAAAGTTGTCCGGTTGGGCAGTTGGCACAAAAGAGAGGCCCTTGTTTAGGACACTCCTTTCTTCATCTGTGAATATGTGGCTGCTGAGGTTTATGATCAGTTCCTCCTTAAACTGCCCCTCCTGGGTGGTCTCGGTGGGCGGCCTGTGCCCCGCCCTTCGGGTATACGTCCTCTGCCTCCTTTGTTTTTTGAACGTGTCTGCATCCCCTGCTGGTAGTCTGTCTCCAGTGGTGTTGATCTGGAGGTATTATCTGTATCAGAGCTGTTACCTGAGCTGTCTAGGGTCCCAGTCGGTCTTGTGCGGCTGTGTCTTTGCCTCCACGGTCTGTTCTGGCGATAATGCGTTCTCTCCTCAGGGCTCAATTGCCAACAATACACACTCTTATTTTTATAATCTTGTGTTACATCCTCAAGCTTGCGATTTTTGAATGCTATTAATTTGTTCTCATATTTGTCCACCTCTTCCTTCATTTTCAGCCAATCTTGATCCTTGTCAGCCTCCAACCTTTGTAGATATTGATCCTCATACGTCTTGGTCTCTTTTCTGTTAATCTCCACCAGTCTGGTTACTTCTTCAATGACCAATATGATTTGGTCAAGGGAACATTTATTCATAATATTACACCATTTGAGGCAAAAGGCTGGGTTATTACGGCCAATGGTAGGCGTATTTCTAATCCTGAAGCCCTGTGGAATGAATTTTTTTCTGTGGTATTCTGACAGGTATGTTGCGTGCAGAATAAGATCTTTTTCCCTTTTCCTCAATTTAGTCAGTTTGGCATAAATCTGTGAGTCTTGTTCTGTAGTTACGCTTAGTGGCAAGGAGGTATATCTGATCCTTGAGGCATCTTCCTCAGTAAAGAAGAATTCCTCTGCTCCTTTAATTTCCTCTGTGTAATCCTCTTCAGTCTGTTGCTCCATGTTACAAATAACATACAGTGTATGTTGCTGAGATGCTGCTAGCTACCGTAATAGTTAACAGAGGTATGCTGCAATCCAGATGCGGGTGCTCCTAAAGAGAATAATACATGTAGAAGGTGTAGTAGCACTCCAGCTTCAAATAGCTCAGTTGAGCTCTCCTTGCCCCGGGTGCACTTCAAGAGTATAGATAAAGCGGCAAAGAGGAAGTCACTCACAGGGTCTTGCAAAATGATAAAGTATTTATTTTGACGTTTTGGGTGTTACCCCTTTCTCAAAAAACAGCACAGTGTGAAACAGTATACTCACCCCCCTTAAATACCCCTGCACAGCAAACAATCAGTGTGGTAAACACCCTGGCACCTGGAAGTAAAACCACGTCACATCAGCCAATTAGATTGAGCTTGCATTCTATTGGCTGATCGGAAAAAAGCCAATAGAATGCGAGCTCAATCTGATTGGCTGATTGGATCAGCCAATCGGATTGAACTTGAATCTGATTGGCTGATTCAATCAGCCAATCAGATTTTTCCTACCTTAATTCCGATTGGCTGATAGAATCCTATTAGTCAATCGAAATTCGAGGGACGCCATCTTGGATGATGTCACTTAAAGGAACCTTCATTCGTCGGGTAGTCGTCGGAGAAGGAGGATGTTCCGCGCCGGAGGTCTTGAAGATGGAGCCGCTCCTCGTCGGATGGATGAAGATGTCTGCCGGTCCGGATGTCCTCTTCTGCCCGGATAGGATGAAGACTTCTGCCGGTCTGGATGTCCTCTTCTGCCCCATCGGATGAAGACTTCGGCCCGGTTGGGTGAAGATGACTCAAGGTAGGGAGATCTTCAGGGGGGTAGTGCTAGGTTTATTTAAGGGGGGTTTGGGTTAGAGTAGGGGTATGTGGGTGGTGGGTTGTAATGTTGGGGGGTGGTGTTTTTTTTTACAGGCAAAAGAGCTGATTACTTTGGGGCATGCCCCGCTAAAAAGCCCTTTTAAGGGCTGGTAATAGAGCTGTTAACTTTTGTAATTTAGATTAGGGTAGGGAATTTTTTTTTTTTTGGGGGGGCTTTGTTATTTTATTAGGGGGCTTAGATTAGTTGTAATTAGCTTAAAATTCTTGTAATCTTTTTTTATTTTTTGTAATTTAGTGTTTTTTTTTTTGTAATTTAGTTTAGTTTATTTAATTGTAGGTAATTTATTTAATTTATTTAATTATAGTGTAGTGTTAGGTTTAATTGTAACTTAGGTTAGGATTTATTTTACAGGTAATTTTGTAATTATTTTAACTAGGTAGCTATTAAATAGTAAATAACTATTTAATAGCTATTGTACCTAGTTAAAATAAATACAAAGTTGCCTGTAAAATAAATATAAATCCTAAAATAGCTACAATATAATTATTCGTTATATTGTAGCTATATTAGGGTTTATTTTACAGGTAAGTATTTAGTTTTAAATAGGAATACTTTAGTTAATAAGATTTAATTTATTTCGTTAGATTAAAATTATATTTAACTTAGAGGGGTGTTAGAGTTAGGGTTAGACTTAGCTTTAGGGGTTAATACATTTATTAGAGTAGCGGCGAGGTCCGGTCGGCAGATTAGGGGTTACATTTTTTTATTATAGTGGCGTCGATGTGGGGGGGCCTCGGTTTAGGGGTACATAGGTAGTTTATGGGTGTTAGTGTACTTTAGAGCACTGTAGGTAAGAGCTTTATAAACCGGCGTTAGCCCAGAAAGCTCTTAACTACAGCCTTTCCATGGGCGGTAGGAGTTTTGTCGGTAGAGTTGTAACGCTCACTTCAGCCAAGACTCTAAATACCGGTGTTAGGAAGATCTCATTGAAAAGATAGGATACGCAATTGGCGTAAGGGGATCTGCAGTATGGAAAAGTGGAGGCTTGAAAGTGAGCGTTAGACCTTTACCTACACGACTCTAAATACCAGCGGGCGGCCAAAAGCAGCGTTAGGACCCCTTAACGCTGTTTTTGACGTCTACCGCAGAACTCTAAATCTAGGCGATTGTGTTAATCTTGTGAAAATACAGTCACAGATTTTGCAGGTTTGTTTGGGAACATTGTTGTATGCATATCACATCAATTTTCCTTCCATATTAAAGGGATATGAAACCCCCCAAAAATATTTTGTGATTCAGAAAGAGCAAACAATTTAAAAAAAAAAATCTAATTCTATTATCAAATTTGCTTCATTCCCATGCTATTCTTTATTGAAGATATTTCAATAAACAGGAAATAGTGCTGCCATCTAGTGCTCTTGCAAATGGATAACATTCTTGCAAAACTGCTGCCATATAGTGCTCCAGACACGTGCATTCTCCTGAGCTTTACATCCCTGCTTTTTAACAAAAGATTCCAAGTGAACAAAGAATATTTGATAATAGAAATAAATTAGAAAATTGTTTAAAATCGTGTACTCTATCTGAAGCATGAAACAACATTTTTGGATTTCATTTTCCTTTAATGCTCTGATTTTTACAGAAAAAATTGTTATCGTCGGATTATTTCCACAGAGAATGTTCCTTTTAGTAGACCTTACAGATATAGCTCTACATGTGAAGAAGAGATCTGTGAGGTGCGGAAAGCTTATAGAATAGAATACCTTAGTTTTGTAGTCTATTAAACGGTATCACAATCTACTTAAAGGAGCATGCCCAGGTTTTAGAAAGCTAGACTGGGGACATCTAAACCAGTCCCTTCTCTGGCCTCAAACTGCTTGACCAGGCTCACAGACC